>NW_027149865.1:300000-530304 GCF_031143425.1 Pleurodeles waltl | reverse complement strand
ACAAACATGGGAGGGTCTGGGGAAAATGGATGCGCTTACTCGATTGAAGTCTTACCGGTGGATGTGCGTTCCTGCGTTTTTGTTATGTTAAGTAGCACTATTAACAACCTGTGTGTTCTATATCACTTGGATGCAAACCAGAACTGGTAGTACCTGTTTGTACCTGTGCAGGTTGTGTTGAGTTTCTCCTCCTTTTGGTATTTATGTTTCTTATGAAAAGCAATAAAAATTTGTTTATAAAAAAAAAATGCAACAATTGAAAACAATCCATTTTAGACCTTCCTGAAGCATTTCTTTAGTCCGTGGGTCAATGATTTTCATCTAAAGTCTGACCTTCTAGCTTGAATTCAAAATAACTCCAAATGCTGTTTAAATCACGTCCCAAGGGATATAAACAGTGTTTAAGGCCTTAATGTTAACAAGCGAGAAAGTTTCATTCACTTTTACAAAATCACAAAATTAGGCATTTTGGCCCCTTGAGAACATGGCAATGTCTCGAAACATGCTTATTTAATCCCCAAAAGTTATGATTCACTTCAACATATCATAATGAATTAAAACATGCAACAATTGAAAACAGTCCATTTTGGACCTTTCTGAATCATTTTGTGTGTCTGTCGGTCAATGATTTTCATCAAAAATTTGACCTTTTAGCTGGAATTGAAAATGACTTCAAATGATTTTCATATCACTTCCCGAGGTGCACAAACACTGTTTAAGGCCTCAATGTTACCAAGTCAGCCATTTTTTTTCACTTTTATAAAATCCCATACTATGCATTTTGGCCCAATTGAGAGCATGGCAATGTCTCTAAACATGTTTATTTAAGCTTCAAAAGCAATGACTCTCTTCAACATGTCATAAAGAGTCAAAAGATGCAACAATTGAAAACCGTACTTTTGTACCTTCCTTAAGCATTTCTGAGTCTGTGGGTCAATGATTTTAATCAAGAATCTGACCATATAGGTTAAATTCAAAATGACTGCATATGTTGACTAAATCACTTCCCGCAGGATAAAAACAGTGTTTAAGGCCTTAATCTTACCAAGTGGGCCAATTTCATTCACTTTACAAAATCAAAAAATTAGACATTTTGGCCCTTTGAGAGCATGGAAATGTATCTAAACATTATTATCTAAGCCCCCAAAGTAATGATTCACTTCAACATATCATAAAGAATTAAAAGATGCAACAATTAAAAACAGTCCATTTTGGACCTTTCTGAAGCATTTTGTGATTCCGTGGGTCAATGATTTTCATCAAAAATTTGACGGTTTAGCTTGAATTCAAAATGACTCCAAATGATGTTTAAATCAATTCTTGCAGTACACAAACACTGTTTAAGGCCTCAATGTTACCAAATCGTCCATTTTCATTCACTTTTATAAGATCTCAAAACTATGCATTTTGTCCCCATTAAGAGCATAGCAATGTCTCTAAACACGTTTATTTGTGACCCAAAAGTGATGATTCACTTCAACACATCATAAAGAGTTAAAAAATGCAACAATTGAAAAAATCCATTTTGGACCTTCCTGAAGCATTTCTTGAGTCCGTGGGTCAATGATTTTCATCAAAAATGTGACCATTTAGCTTGAATTCAAAATGACACCAAATGATGTTTATATCACTTCCCGCACTGCACAAACTCTGTTTAAGGCCTCAATGTTACCAAATCTGCCATTTTCTTTCACTTTTATGAAATCTCAAAACTTTACACTTTTGAACTTTGAGATCATCAAAAAGGCACTAAACATGATTATTTAAGCTCCAAAAGAAATGATTCACTTCAGCAAGTCATAAAGAGATAAAAATGCTACGATTGAAAAAAGTCAATTTTGGACCTCCCAGAAGCATTTCGTAAATCCATAGGGTTAATGATTTTCATCAAAAATCTGGCCTTTTATCTTGAATTCAAAATTACTCCAAATGCTGTTTAAATCACTCCCCGCAGAGGATATAAACTGTGTTGAAGACCTTATTGTTACCAAGCGGGCCTTTTTTATTCACTTTTACAAAATCCAAAAATTAAGCATTTTAGCCCCTTGAGAGCATGGCAATGTCTCTAAACATGTTTATTTAATGCCCAAAAGTGATGATTCACTTCAACATATCATAAAGAATTAAAAGATGCAACAATTTAAAAAGGTTCATTTTGGACCTTTCTGAAGCATTCTGTGAGTCCGTGGGTCAATGATTTTCACCAAAATTTGATGGTTTAGCTTGAATTCAAAATGACTCCAAATGATGTTTAAATCACTTCCTGCAATTCAAAAACACTGTTTAAGGCTTCAGTGTTAACAAATCGGCCATTTTCATTCACTTTTATAAGATCTCAAAACTATGAATGTTGGCCCAATTGAGAACATGCAATGTCTCTAATCATGTTTATTTAAGACCCAAAAGTTATGATTCACTTCAACATGTCATAAAGAGTTAAAAGATGCAACAATTGAAAACGCTCCATTTTGGACCTTCCTGAAGCATTTTGTGAGTCCATGGGTCAATGATTTTCATCAAACTCAGACCATTTAGCTTCAATTCAAAATGACTCCAAATGCTGTCTAAATCACTCCCTGCAGCGTGTAAACAAAGTTTAAGGTCTTTATGTTAACAAGCGGGCCATTTTCTTTCACTTTTACAAAATCACAAAATTAGGCTTTTTGGCACCTTGAGAGCATGGCAATGTCTCTAAACATGCTTATTTAAGCCCCAAAAGTGATGATTCACTTCAACACGTCATAAAGAGTTAAAAGATGAAACAATGGAAAACGGTCCATTTTGAACCTTCCTGAAGCATTTTGTGAGTCCGTGGGTCAATAATTTTCACCAAAATTTGACTGTTTAGCATGAATTCAAAATGACTCCAAATGATGTTTAAATCACATCCTGCAGTTCACAAACACTGTTTAAGGCTTCAAATTTAACAAATCGGCCATTTTCATTCACTTTTATATAATCTCAAAACTATGAATTTTAGCCCCATTGAGGGCATGGCAATGTCTCTAAAAATGCTTATTTAAGTCCCAAAAGTGATGACTCACTTCAACATATCATAAAGAATTAAAAGATGCAACAATTAAAAAGTTCAATTTTGGACATTTCTGAAGCGTTTTGTGAATCCGTGGGCAATGATTTTCATCAAAAATCTGACCATTTACCTTGAATTCAAAATAACTCAAAATTATGTTTATATCACTTCCCACAGTGCACAAACACTGTTTAAGGCCTCAATGTTACCAAATCTGCCATTTTCTATCACTTTAATAAAATCTCAAAACTATACACTTTCGACCTTTGAGATCATAAATAATGGCACTAAACCTGATTATTTAAGCTCCAAAAGTGACGAGTCACTTCAGCAAGTCAGAAAGAGTTCAAATATGCAACAATTGAAAACAGTCTATTTTGGAATTTCCTGAAGCATTTCATAAGTCCGTGGGTCATCGATTTAAATAAAAAACGTAGTTTTTGCTTGAATCCAACATGACTCCAAAAGATGCTTAAGTCACTTCCAGAAATTTTAAACACTGTTTAAGGCCTCATTATGAAAAAAGGGCCATTTTCATTCACTTATATAAAATCTAAAAACTATGAATTTTGGACTCATTGAGAATATGGCAATATCTCTAAACACGTTTATTTAACACCCAAAGGTGATGATTCATTTCAACACGTAATAAAGAGTTAAAAGATCCAACAATTGAAAACTGTCAATTTTGGACATTCCTGAAGCATTTTGTGAGTCCGTGGGTCAATGATTTTCATCAAAAATCTGACCATTTAGATTGAATTCAAAATAACTCCAAATGCAGTTTAAATCACTCACCGCAGGGTATAAACAGTGCTTTAGGCCTTAATGTTACCAAGCAGGCAATTTTCATTCACTTTACAAAATCGCAAATTTAGGGATTTTGGCCCTCTGAGAGCATGGCAATATCTCTAAACATGCATATTCAAGCCCCAAAAGTGATGATTCACTTCAACATATCATGAAGAATTAAAAGTTACAACAATTGAAAAAGGTCCATTTTGGAATTCCTGAAGCATTTCCTAAGTCCGTGGGTCATTGATTTGCATTAAAAATATTACTTTTTGCTTGAATCCAAAATTTCTTCTAAAGATCTTTAAATCACTTCCGGAATGTTTAAGCACTGTTTAAGGTCTCATTATTAGAAAAAGGGCATTTTCATTCACTTTTATAAAATCTCAAAACTTTGCATTTTGGCCCCATTAAGAGCATGGCAATGTCTCTAAACACATTTATTTAAGACCCAAATTTGATGATTCACTTCAACATGTCATAAAGAGTTAAAAGATGCAACAATTGAAAACAGTCCATTTTGGACTTTTAAAAGCATTTGGTGAGTCCGTGGGTCAATGATTTTCAACAAAAATCTGATCATTTAGCTTGAATTCAAAATGCTGTTTAAATCACTCCCTGCAGGGTATAAACAAAGTTTAAGCCCTTATCGTTACCTAGCGGGCCATTTAAATTCACTTTTACAAAATCACAAGATTAGGCATTTTGGCCCCTTGAGAAAATGGCAATGTCTCTAAACATCCTTATTTAATCCCCCAAAAGTGATGTTTCACTTCAACATATCATAAAGAATTAAAATATGCAACAATTGAAAATGGTCTATTCTGGACCTTCCTGAAGCATTTTGTGAGTCCATGGGTCAATGATTTTCATAAAAAATCTAACCATTTAGCTTGAATTCAAAATGACTTAATAAGCTGTTTAAATCACTGACAACAGGGTATAAACAGTGTTTAGGGCCTTAACGTTAGTTACCAAGCGGGCAATTTTCATTCCCTTTTACAAAATCAAAATAAATTGCATTTTGGCCCCTTGAGAGCATGGCAATGTCTCTAAACATGTTTATCTAAGTCCCAAAAGTAGTGATTAACTTCGAAATATTATAAAGAATTCAAAGATGCAACAATTGAAAACGGTCCATTTTGGACCTTCCTGGAGGATTTTGTGAGTCTGTGGGTCAATAATTTTCATCAAACATTTGACATTTGTGCTGGAATTCAAAATGACTCTAAATGATGAGTAAACCACTTCCCGCAGTGCAGAAACACTGTTTAAGGCCTCAATGTTACCAAATAAGCCATTTTCATTCACTTTTATAAAATCTCAAAACTAAGCATTTTGGCCCCATTAAGAGCATGGCAATGTCTCTAAACACGTTTATTTAAGACCCAAAATTGACGATTCACTTCAACACGTCAGACCGCCGGGGCCAGGGTCGGCGGGAGCACCGCCGACAGGCCGGCGGTGCCCCGCAGGGCATTCTGACAGCGGCGCTTCGGCCGCGGTCAGAAGAGGCAAACCGGCGGTCTCCCGCCGGTTTACCGCTGCCCTTTGAATCCCCCATGGCGGCGCAACTTGCCGCGCCGCCATGGGGGATTCTGACACCCCCTACCACCATCCTGTTCCTGGCGGTTTGCCCGCCAGAAACAGGATGGCGGTAGGGGGTGCCTCGGGGCCCCTGGGGGCCCCTGCCGTGCCCATGCCAATGGCATGGGCACGGCAGGGGCCCCCGTAAGAGGGCCCCGCAAAGTATTTCAGTGTCTGCTAAGCAGACACTGAAATACGCGACGGGTGCAAACTGCACCCGTCGCACCCCTGCAACTCCGCCGGCTCAATTCTGAGCCGGCGTCCTCGTTGCAGGGACATATCCTCTGCCCAGAGGAAATGTCTAAATGGCCGCCGCGGTCTTTTGACCGCGGTGCGGTCATTCAGCGGCGGTAGCTTGGCAGGCGGCTCCCGCCGCCCGCCAACATTAGAATCAGGCCCAATATCTCTAAACATGTTTATTTAAGTCCTAAAACTGATGATTCACTTCAAGATATCATATAGTATTGAAAAATGCAACTATTGAAAACAGTCCATTTTGGACCCTTCTGGAGCATTTCGTGAGTCCGTGGGTCAATGTTTTTCATAATTTTTTTTACCTTGTAGCTTGAATTCAAAATTACTCCAAATGATGTTGATATCACTTTGTGCAGTGCACAAACACTGTTTAAGGCCTCAATGTTACCAAATCGTCCATTTTCATTCACTTTTCTAAAATCTCAAAACTATGCATTTTGCCCCCATTGAGAGCATGGCAATGTCTCTAAACACATTTATTTATGACCCAAAAGTGATGATTCACATCATAAAGAGTTAAAAGATGCAACAATTGAAAACAATCCATTTTGGACCATCCTGAAGCATTTCTTGAGTCCGTGGGTCAATGATTTTAATCAAAAATGTGAACTATCGCTCGCTCACCCCGGCAGGAGAGCGAGACTCTGGGGACTGCTGGAGGTCCCTGGGGCGTCTAGGCCATGCCCCGGGTCTTGTGGTTCGGCCAGAAAGAAGAACGCGTAGAGCGGCCCGCGCCCAAGATGGCGGGTGGGCTCACAGGAGCACGAGGCTGTCAGTGGCTAAAACGAGCCGCGATGTGGTTGGCGGCGGTCCACAGCTGAGGCGGCTCCTCAGTAGAGACTCGGGCCCCTCTGGACGGCGGGAGAAACGGCTAGGTCAGAGTGGGCCTGAGAGAGGGAGTGACCCGAGGAGGTGGGAGCGGCCGTGGGGTGCCCAGCCGGCCGGGGGGCATCAAACAGGCAGTGAGGCAGCGGAGTGTGTCGCCCAAGCGGGCTGAAACAGAGCGTGGAGGCCGTGATGAGGCCTGGCCTCTCCCTGGTTGAAGGAGGTGCCGGGGGAGGCGTGCTGCTCGGATCGGTGGTTCCCCTCCCCCTCCCCACCAGTGCTTTGTTCACAGGGAAGACACCAAATGACTCGGGAGGGAGCTAAGAAGATGTGACGACTTACCCCAGGAGGGGAGAGACGCAGCAGAAGGCGAGACTTCTCCCTTCCTTTCCCCTCTGTCCCATCCGGCTCAAGGAGCCCCTGGAGGCGAGTGGAGCTGGGAGCAAAGCGGGGGCCCCTGGATACCTATGGGTATGGAAGCAACACACAGGGAGCAAGCCAGAGACCCATGGGGGAACTCCCCGCTGCTGGAGGAAGACAATGTACCTCAGGTCGAAACCTGGGGACCCCCCCGGTCGCTGATGGTGGTCTGCACTACGGAAGAGAAGGTCGGGATCTCAGGTGCTGAAAAGGTGAACCTCGCAGGACGCACTCCACGGGGGTGAAGATACACCCACATAGGTGACCGCGGTCGTAGGGCTGTGGCCCGAGGTGGTGGTTCTGCAGAAGCTGGGACCTAGCCCTAAGGACTCTCGGGGTTGGTCCATGAAGTGAACGCGCATAGACCAGTTCACCACTGTCCCGGGTGGAGCTCGCAAAGAGGTTCAGGAGTCGGATGGAGGTGGTGGGAAACAGGTGGCGACTGGCGACCTGGCAGCCATCTGTCAGACTATTCAGGCATCCCAGACAGCGGTGGAGGCCAAGATAGGAGTGATACGGGTGGACGAGGCATTAGTACGCCAGGATCTCAGCAACGCAACAGCCAAGATCACAGAGGCGGAATCTAGAATCTCCACTGTGGAAGACGATCTGAATGCCCTTAAAAGAACAAGTGTCTACGCTAACAGCCTGTACAGCAGAACTATACCGTAGGGCTGAAGACGCTGAAAATAGGTCTTGATGCAACAACCTTCGTATTGTAGGCCTTCCGGAGAACACAGTGGCCTCCTCCCTGGCCATCTTCTTGGAGGAGTGGTTCTGGTCCTGGATGCCCCGGGACAGCCTCACACCGTGGTTTGCGATCAAGCGAGCCCATAGGGCTCTACAGGCCAGGCTTCCACTGGGCTCTCCGCCAAGGTCAGTGATTCTCCGCCTCTTCAACTTCAAGGACATGGATGCAATACTGCAGGCGGCGCACTAGAAGGGTGATTTACAATGTGGAGGAGCAAAAGTCCTGGTGTTCCCAGACTACATGAGAGACGTGCCGGTGCAGCGCTGCTCCTTTATAGAAGTGAAACAAAAACTGAGAGCGATGGACGTGCCCTACTGCCGTCTCTTTCCTGCAAAACTTAGGGTTTGTCCACAATAACAGGACATATTTTTTAGAGACTCCGGGTGCGGCCTGGACATGGCTTACAGTGGAGATCCTGCTGGACCCTTCCGGAGGAGAGCTGCGGCAAGCCCGTGTCAAACGGCAGACAGACAACCAAACGCAGCGATTGCATGACCCCCGTCATAGAACACGCTCCAGGAAGCACAGGGAGCGGCGGGGCTCACACTCCGGCTCCCGTGTGGAACCTATAAGAGAAACGTCCTCGGAGCTCCCGGCGGATACTGGGCCGGGGGTCTGGGGGAGGGCTCTCAGAAGGAGGACCTAACGCCCGGGGACAGTGGAGGACACTGATCTGTCCAGAGTCCGGTGTTGTAACACCCTTTGGAGGGGGGAGGGCGAGACCAGAATAACTTACAAAAGCGATGTGGTCACATTACGTCTGTTTATTACTTAGCATTTTTTAATCCGTAGAGATGGAGGGGTCCACCAATGCTCAGAAAATTGGTCTTTTCAACTCACTATGTTAGGGAGTGAGCTGTTTGACAAGGGCGACAGATGCTTCTCGGGGAAGAATGGGGTGGCTTGGGAGTTGGGGGTGTGGGAGTTTAAGCCCTGTCAGAGGGTGGTTGTTAGTGTTATTTGAATTTAACATTGATTTGTTATCTCTCACAACTGCAGGGGCTGGTAGATCAAAGTTGTCATGGCAGGGAACACACACAGCACAAGGGGAAGTGGTATTTGTCCAGGGCACACAAAGGGAATTGGGAGAGAGGGTCGAGGTGACCATGCACAAACAAACAAAATGAATGGGTTCAACACATATCATATCTTGGAACATTAATGGTCTACTAGACAAGATCAAACGTGCAGCTGTATTTGCACACGTCCACCGACACAAGCCCAATATGCTCCTGAAGCAAGAAACACACCTACTGGGGAACCACTGCCTATATTTGGCCCGTAAAAGGTTTGACAGGATATACCATGCAGGGTTTATAAGGAGGCGATACTGATTCCTCGATCATTGCCCCTGGTGGTGGTCCAGGTATGGAGGGATCAGCAGGGGCGCTATGTGGCGATCTCAGGCACAATAGAGGGTCGGACACTGAATGTTGCTAGCGTGTACGCTCCACCGACAGTGGTGCGGGGGACCCTAGAGGATCTGACTTAGCTGCTGCTGGACTTACCCCCAGGGGTCACAGTGTTGGGGGGGTGACTTCAATGCAGTTCCTGATCCTGGGTTGGACGCGAGCGGGGTGCCATCGGCACATAGACAGGCAATGGCTGCTAGCCTATCCGGGTGGCTGTCGGCTGCAGGGCTCTGTGACGCTTGGAGAATATGGCATCCGCCGCACAGACACTTTACTCATATCTCAGCGGCCCACAGTACGCAATCTAGAATTGACCTTGTGTTCATGCCGGCCACTGACTGCTGCCACCTCTCACACATTGAAATCTTGCCGCGCGAGATCTCTGACCATGCTCCACTGCGGTTCATTATAGGTCCTGCGCATTCGGTGGTCCGCCCCTTGTGGCGGCTGAATGTGTGGTACCTGCAGGACAAGACATATGTTAATTAGTTACAAGGGACACCTGCGTGAGTACTTCAATATTAATGAGAACTTGGTAGCGTCGCCCGGGTCCCTGTGGGCTGGGACCAAGGTGGTGCTGAGTGGGACGGCCAAGAGCCTTGTCCACGCTCGGAGCGTTCCTTGACTTCCCGCGTTGCCCAGCTGGAGGCGCGGGCCCTGCACTTGGAGGCGGAGCAGGGGGTCCAACCCAGTGAGAGAGTAACCAGGCAACTCTTGCTGATACAAGAGGAGATCCGTAACCACTCTTTAGAGGCGGCTAAGCACCTTTGGCATACATCTACGGCCAGGGTGCATGGTTGGGGAGATAAGACTGGGAAATTGTTGTACTGGCTGGTTTCCCAGCAACAGACCTCCAGAATCGTCCCCGAAATCTGTAATCATCAAGGGGAACACGACTCCAAACTCCGGGAGGTGGCTGAAGCGTTTGCCTCATACTACAGGGTCTTATACCAGGCTGCGGGTACGAATGTTCCGGGTCATGCCGATCAGTTCTTGGCAGATGTTCCTCTCCCAGCGTTGCCCCTGGGGGAGATCCGGGCGTTGGAGGAACCTTTCACTGAAAAAGTTAGTGAGGCCATCGCTGCGACTGGAGTGGGCAGGACTACTGGGCCTGATGGGTTTCCACCAGAGTATTGCAAGGAGTTTCGTGATGACCTGGTGCCGCGCCTTATGGCTTTGTATGCGGAGGTGGGCCACCTGGGCTTTTTCCCAGAGGGGTTGGATGTAGCCACCATTGTAGTTTTACCCAAGACCCAACCCCTATCTCTTCATTGTGCTGACTACAGGCCCATATCCCTGATTACCAGCGAAGTGAAAATGTATGCCACAATCCTTGACTCCCGCCTTAAAAAGGTGATGCCCCTACTGATACATCCAGACGAGTGTGGCTCCATGACTGGCCGCGGTACGCGCCATTGTATACGACGGCTTCACGTGGCCCTTGTGAGGCGTCACCGGTTGCCCCAGAGTCTGGCCCTCCTATTTAAAGACTTTGAGAAAGCCTTTGACTCCGTCAACTGGGGGTTTCTCTTCTTGGCACTCCAATGGGCGGGCTTTGGGCCGAGGTTTTACCGAATGGTCCAGGTCTTGTATGCTAACACTACGGTGCGTGTGCAGGTGAATGGGACCTTGTCTTCGGTTTTCTCTATCCATCGGGAAATGCGCCAGGGTTGCCGCCTCACCCCTCTCCTTTTTGCCCTGGCCATCGAGCCCTTGGCGCAACTGATAATGGGAGATCCAATATATCGTGGGTGGAAGTGGGGTCCTTCGTATGAGGACCGAGTGGCCTCATATGCGGATGATGTCCTGCTGTATATGGAGGATCCTAGTGTGACGGGTCCCCGAAGTTTTCATCTCCTCAGTTGTTTTGAGGAGGCCTCGGGGCTTAAAATGAACCCCGCCAAATCGGTGTTGGTCCCCCGGCGGTGTCAAGAGACTGCTTCAACTGGCAAGAGGTGCTGCGCCTACGCCGGTTGAGTATTAAATATCTCTGAATGTAGGTCATGCTGTTTCCGGAACTATCCTGGGCTCTAAACCGGACACCGATTGTGTCTCACGTCAGGGCAGATCTACAACGGTGGCAAATATTGCCTCTAAATGTTTTGGTCGTGTGGCCCTATATAAAATGATGGTATTGCTGCGACTCCTATATGTGGTCCAAAACTTACTGTTTGTGATCCCTCGCTCCCGGAAGCTAGACGGAGCCACCGCCTCATTTCTGTGGGGCGGAGCGAGGCACCGGGTGGCATCGCAAAGCTGTCTTAGAGGGGTGTACGATGGGGGACTGGGTATGACTGATCCATATCTGTATTACTTGGCAACTCAACTCCTGGTTGTTCATGATTGGTTCAACGGGGGTTGGACGGACCCATCCTATCAGATAGAATTAGAATCAATGGGTTTTCCTTGTATTCTGGACTTCCTCTACGGCACGCTAATTCCCCGAGACTTAGAGCCACTAAATAGAGCGGTCTTTCTTGCTTGGTGAACGGCGCTACGGCACACCGGATGGAACAATATTGTCACCCAACAAACCCCACTGTGGCAAGGTAAATGGCTGAGTGAAACAGCCGCACTAGAGGGCTTCACGGGGTGGGACACATTGGGCATCTCTCTGGTGGGAGACATCTGGAGAGGAAACACACTGAAGTCCTTAAAGGAATTACAGAACGAGTTTCAGCTGTCCCCAATGTAGTTCTTTAGATACTTTCAACTCCGGCATGCCCTGGGTGCTCACTTGACTGGCGCTGACCCAATTCCGGAATTCAGCCCACTTGAGACTAAGTTGCTTATGGGTAGCTTGGGGAGGAAAGGTGTATCCCAAATTTATAGAATGTTAATAAACAATGCCCCCAGTGACCTGAGTCACCTTAGGAGCAGATGGGAGGCATGGCTGGGGCCGCTTGATGAGAGCGAGTGGGCGGAGGCTTTGATGGCTCCTTGGGTGTTGGCAGTGTCGGCGAGGCTGAGGGCGATACAATTTTATTTCCTACACAGAGCATACTTGTCTCCTGACAGACTGCGTAAGATGGGCCTCCGGACATCTGTCCAATGTCCGCGATGTGCCCGGGGCCAGGCCGATTTCTTCCACATGGTGTGGTCTTGTCCTCTGGTACAGGTTTATTGGGGAAAGATAAATCAAGAGCTGAACAAAGTGCTAAGAAAGGCACAACTGTTGTCCCCAAAACTGGTCCTATTGGGTACAATGGAAGAGTTGGAGGGCTCTAGAGCAGATCGAACCTTTGTTTGAACAGCCTTGCTGGTGGCAAAGAGGGACATTGCGGCCACCTGGAATTCCACCAGGGGTCGTTCCCTACGGAAATTGAGGTGTGGAGTGGACTGGTGCGCAGCACAAGAAAAAGTGGTGTATGAGTCTAGGGGGTGCCCCCACAAACATGGGAGGGTCTGGGGGAAATGGATGCGCTTACTCGATTGAAGTCTTACCGGTGGATGTGCGTTCCTGCGTTTTTGTTATGTTAAGTAGCACTATTAACAACCTGTGTGTTCTATATCACTTGGATGCAAACCAGAACTGGTAGTACCTGTTTGTACCTGTGCAGGTTGTGTTGAGTTTCTCCTCCTTTTGGTATTTATGTTTCTTATGAAAAGCAATAAAAATTTGTTTATAAAAAAAAAATGCAACAATTGAAAACAATCCATTTTAGACCTTCCTGAAGCATTTCTTTAGTCCGTGGGTCAATGATTTTCATCTAAAGTCTGACCTTCTAGCTTGAATTCAAAATAACTCCAAATGCTGTTTAAATCACGTCCCATGGGGTATAAACAGTGTTTAAGGCCTTAATGTTAACAAGCGAGAAAGTTTCATTCACTTTTACAAAATCACAAAATTAGGCATTTTGGCCCCTTGAGAACATGGCAATGTCTCGAAACATGCTTATTTAATCCCCAAAAGTTATGATTCACTTCAACATATCATAATGAATTAAAACATGCAACAATTGAAAACAGTCCATTTTGGACCTTTCTGAATCATTTTGTGTGTCTGTCGGTCAATGATTTTCATCAAAAATTTGACCTTTTAGCTGGAATTGAAAATGACTTCAAATGATTTTCATATCACTTCCCGAGGTGCACAAACACTGTTTAAGGCCTCAATGTTACCAAGTCAGCCATTTTTTTTCACTTTTATAAAATCCCAAACTATGGATTTTGGCCCAATTGAGAGCATGGCAATGTCTCTAAACATGTTTATTTAAGCTTCAAAAGCAATGACTCTCTTCAACATGTCATAAAGAGTCAAAAGATGAAACAATTGAAAACCGTACTTTTGTACCTTCCTTAAGCATTTTCTGAGTCTGTGGGTCAATGATTTTAATCAAGAATCTGACCATATAGGTTAAATTCAAAATGACTGCATATGTTGTCTAAATCACTTCCCGCAGGATAAAAACAGTGTTTAAGGCCTTAATCTTACCAAGTGGGCCAATTTCATTCACTTTTACAAAATCTAAAAATTAGACATTTTGGCCCTTTGAGAGCATGGAAATGTATCTAAACATGATTATCTAAGCCCCCAAAGTAATGATTCACTTCAACATATCATAAAGAATGAAAAGATGCAACAATTAAAAACAGTCCATTTTGGACCTTTCTGAAGCATTTTGTGATTCCGTGGGTCAATGATTTTCATCAAAAATTTGACGGTTTAGCTTGAATTCAAAATGACTCCAAATGATGTTTAAATCAATTCTTGCAGTACACAAACACTGTTTAAGGCCTCAATGTTACCAAATCGTCCATTTTCATTCACTTTTATAAGATCTCAAAACTATGCATTTTGTCCCCATTAAGAGCATAGCAATGTCTCTAAACACGTTTATTTGTGACCCAAAAGTGATGATTCACTTCAACACATCATAAAGAGTTAAAAAATGCAACAATTGAAAAAATCCATTTTGGACCTTCCTGAAGCATTTCTTGAGTCCGTGGGTCAATGATTTTCATCAAAAATGTGACCATTTAGCTTGAATTCAAAATGACACCAAATGATGTTTATATCACTTCCCGCACTGCACAAACTCTGTTTAAGGCCTCAATGTTACCAAATCTGCCATTTTCTTTCACTTTTATGAAATCTCAAAACTTTACACTTTTGAACTTTGAGATCATCAAAAAGGCACTAAACATGATTATTTAAGCTCCAAAAGAAATGATTCACTTCAGCAAGTCATAAAGAGATAAAAATGCTACGATTGAAAAAAGTCAATTTTGGACCTCCCAGAAGCATTTCGTAAATCCATAGGGTTAATGATTTTCATCAAAAATCTGGCCTTTTATCTTGAATTCGAAATTACTCCAAATGCTGTTTAAATCACTCCCCGCAGAGGATATAAACTGTGTTGAAGACCTTATTGTTACCAAGCGGGTCTTTTTTATTCACTTTTACAAAATCCAAAAATTAAGCATTTTAGCCCCTTGAGAGCATGGCAATGTCTCTAAACATGTTTATTTAATGCCCAAAAGTGATGATTCACTTCAACATATCATAAAGAATTAAAAGATGCAACAATTTAAAAAGGTTCATTTTGGACCTTTCTGAAGCATTCTGTGAGTCCGTGGGTCAATGATTTTCACCAAAATTTGATGGTTTAGCTTGAATTCAAAATGACTCCAAATTATGTTTAAATCACTTCCTGAAATTCAAAAACACTGTTTAAGGCTTCAGTGTTAACAAATCGGCCATTTTCATTCACTTTTATAAGATCTCAAAACTATGAATGTTGGCCCAATTGAGAACATGCAATGTCTCTAATCATGTTTATTTAAGACCCAAAAGTTGTGATTCACTTCAACATGTCATAAAGAGTTAAAAGATGCAACAATTGAAAACGCTCCATTTTGGACCTTCCTGAAGCATTTTGTGAGTCCATGGGTCAATGATTTTCATCAAAACTCAGACCATTTAGCTTCAATTCAAAATGACTCCAAATGCTGTCTAAATCACTCCCTGCAGCGTGTAAACAAAGTTTAAGGTCTTTATGTAAACAAGCGGGCCATTTTCTTTCACTTTTACAAAATCACAAAATTAGGCTTTTTGGCACCTTGAGAGCATGGCAATGTCTCTAAACATGCTTATTTAAGCCCCAAAAGTGATGATTCACTTCAACACGTCATAAAGAGTTAAAAGATGAAACAATGGAAAACGGTCCATTTTGAACCTTCCTGAAGCATTTTGTGAGTCCGTGGGTCAATAATTTTCACCAAAATTTGACTGTTTAGCATGAATTCAAAATGACTCCAAATGATGTTTAAATCACATCCTGCAGTTCACAAACACTGTTTAAGGCTTCAAATTTAACAAATCGGCCATTTTCATTCACTTTTATATAATCTCAAAACTATGAATTTTAGCCCCATTGAGGGCATGGCAATGTCTCTAAAAATGCTTATTTAAGTCCCAAAAGTGATGACTCACTTCAACATATCATAAAGAATTAAAAGATGCAACAATTAAAAAGTTCAATTTTGGACATTTCTGAAGCGTTTTGTGAATCCGTGGGGCAATGATTTTCATCAAAAATCTGACCATTTACCTTGAATTCAAAATAACTCAAAATTATGTTTATATCACTTCCCACAGTGCACAAACACTGTTTAAGGCCTCAATGTTACCAAATCTGCCATTTTCTATCACTTTAATAAAATCTCAAAACTATACACTTTCGACCTTTGAGATCATAAATAATGGCACTAAACCTGATTATTTAAGCTCCAAAAGTGACGAGTCACTTCAGCAAGTCAGAAAGAGTTCAAATATGCAACAATTGAAAACAGTCTATTTTGGAATTTCCTGAAGCATTTCATAAGTCCGTGGGTCATCGATTCAAATAAAAAACGTAGTTTTTGCTTGAATCCAACATGACTCCAAAAGATGCTTAAGTCACTTCCAGAAATTTTAAACACTGTTTAAGGCCTCATTATGAAAAAAGGGCCATTTTCATTCACTTATATAAAATCTAAAAACTATGAATTTTGGACTCATTGAGAATATGGCAATATCTCTAAACACGTTTATTTAACACCCAAAGGTGATGATTCATTTCAACACGTAATAAAGAGTTAAAAGATCCAACAATTGAAAACTGTCAATTTTGGACATTCCTGAAGCATTTTGTGAGTCCGTGGGTCAATGATTTTCATCAAAAATCTGACCATTTAGATTGAATTCAAAATGACTCCAAATGCAGTTTAAATCACTCACCGCAGGGTATAAACAGTGCTTTAGGCCTTAATGTTACCAAGCAGGCAATTTTCATTCACTTTTACAAAATCGCAAATTTAGGGATTTTGGCCCTCTGAGAGCATGGCAATATCTCTAAACATGCATATTCAAGCCCCAAAAGTGATGATTCACTTCAACATATCATGAAGAATTAAAAGTTACAACAATTGAAAAAGGTCCATTTTGGAATTCCTGAAGCATTTCCTAAGTCCGTGGGTCATTGATTTGCATTAAAAATATTACTTTTTGCTTGAATCCAAAATTTCTTCTAAAGATCTTTAAATCACTTCCGGAATGTTTAAGCACTGTTTAAGGTCTCATTATTAGAAAAAGGGCATTTTCATTCACTTTTATAAAATCTCAAAACTTTGCATTTTGGCCCCATTAAGAGCATGGCAATGTCTCTAAACACATTTATTTAAGACCCAAATTTGATGATTCACTTCAACATGTCATAAAGAGTTAAAAGATGCAACAATTGAAAACAGTCCATTTTGGACTTTTAAAAGCATTTGGTGAGTCCGTGGGTCAATGATTTTCAACAAAAATCTGATCATTTAGCTTGAATTCAAAATGCTGTTTAAATCACTCCCTGCAGGGTATAAACAAAGTTTAAGCCCTTATCGTTACCTAGCGGGCCATTTAAATTCACTTTTACAAAATCACAAGATTAGGCATTTTGGCCCCTTGAGAAAATGGCAATGTCTCTAAACATCCTTATTTAATCCCCCAAAAGTGATGTTTCACTTCAACATATCATAAAGAATTAAAATATGCAACAATTGAAAATGGTCTATTCTGGACCTTCCTGAAGCATTTTGTGAGTCCATGGGTCAATGATTTTCATAAAAAATCTAACCATTTAGCTTGAATTCAAAATGACTTAATAAGCTGTTTAAATCACTGACCACAGGGTATAAACAGTGTTTAGGGCCTTAACGTTAGTTACCAAGCGGGCAATTTTCATTCCCTTTTACAAAATCAAAAAAAATTGCATTTTGGCCCCTTGAGAGCATGGCAATGTCTCTAAACATGTTTATCTAAGTCCCAAAAGTAGTGATTAACTTCGAAATATTATAAAGAATTCAAAGATGCAACAATTGAAAACGGTCCATTTTGGACCTTCCTGGAGGATTTTGTGAGTCTGTGGGTCAATAATTTTCATCAAACATTTGACATTTGTGCTGGAATTCAAAATGACTCTAAATGATGAGTAAACCACTTCCCGCAGTGCAGAAACACTGTTTAAGGCCTCAATGTTACCAAATAAGCCATTTTCATTCACTTTTATAAAATCTCAAAACTAAGCATTTTGGCCCCATTAAGAGCATGGCAATGTCTCTAAACACGTTTATTTAAGACCCAAAATTGACGATTCACTTCAACACGTCAGACCGCCGGGGCCAGGGTCGGCGGGAGCACCGCCGACAGGCCGGCGGTGCCCCGCAGGGCATTCTGACCGCGGCGCTTCGGCCGCGGTCAGAAGAGGCAAACCGGCGGTCTCCCGGCGGTTTACCGCTGCCCTTTGAATCCCCCATGGCGGCGCAACTTGCCGCGCCGCCATGGGGGATTCTGACACCCCCTACCACCATCCTGTTCCTGGCGGTTCGCCCGCCAGAAACAGGATGGCGGTAGGGGGTGCCTCGGGGCCCCTGGGGGCCCCTGCCGTGCCCATGCCAATGGCATGGGCACGGCAGGGGCCCCCGTAAGAGGGCCCCGCAAAGTATTTCAGTGTCTGCTAAGCAGACACTGAAATACGCGACGGGTGCAAACTGCACCCGTCGCACCCCTGCAACTCCGCCGGCTCAATTCTGAGCCGGCGTCCTCGTTGCAGGGACATTTCCTCTGCCCAGAGGAAATGTCTAAATGGCCGCCGCGGTCTTTTGACCGCGGTGCGGTCATTCAGCGGCGGTAGCTTGGCAGGCGGCTCCCGCCGCCCGCCAACATTAGAATCAGGCCCAATATCTCTAAACATGTTTATTTAAGTCCTAAAACTGATGATTCACTTCAAGATATCATATAGTATTGAAAAATGCAACTATTGAAAACAGTCCATTTTGGACCCTTCTGGAGCATTTCGTGAGTCCGTGGGTCAATGTTTTTCATAATTTTTTTTACCTTGTAGCTTGAATTCAAAATTACTCCAAATGATGTTGATATCACTTTGTGCAGTGCACAAACACTGTTTAAGGCCTCAATGTTACCAAATCGTCCATTTTCATTCACTTTTCTAAAATCTCAAAACTATGCATTTTGCCCCCATTGAGAGCATGGCAATGTCTCTAAACACATTTATTTATGACCCAAAAGTGATGATTCACATCATAAAGAGTTAAAAGATGCAACAATTGAAAACAATCCATTTTGGACCATCCTGAAGCATTTCTTGAGTCCGTGGGTCAATGATTTTAATCAAAAATGTGAACTATCGCTCGCTCACCCCGGCAGGAGAGCGAGACTCTGGGGACTGCTGGAGGTCCCTGGGGCGTCTAGGCCATGCCCCGGGTCTTGTGGTTCGGCCAGAAAGAAGAACGCGTAGAGCGGCCCGCGCCCAAGATGGCGGGTGGGCTCACAGGAGCACGAGGCTGTCAGTGGCTAAAACGAGCCGCGATGTGGTTGGCGGCGGTCCACAGCTGAGGCGGCTCCTCAGTAGAGACTCGGGCCCCTCTGGACGGCGGGAGAAACGGCTAGGTCAGAGTGGGCCTGAGAGAGGGAGTGACCCGAGGAGGTGGGAGCGGCCGTGGGGTGCCCAGCCGGCCGGGGGGCATCAAACAGGCAGTGAGGCAGCGGAGTGTGTCGCCCAAGCGGGCTGAAACAGAGCGTGGAGGCCGTGATGAGGCCTGGCCTCTCCCTGGTTGAAGGAGGTGCCGGGGGAGGCGTGCTGCTCGGATCGGTGGTTCCCCTCCCCCTCCCCACCAGTGCTTTGTTCACAGGGAAGACACCAAATGACTCGGGAGGGAGCTAAGAAGATGTGACGACTTACCCCAGGAGGGGAGAGACGCAGCAGAAGGCGAGACTTCTCCCTTCCTTTCCCCTCTGTCCCATCCGGCTCAAGGAGCCCCTGGAGGCGAGTGGAGCTGGGAGCAAAGCGGGGGCCCCTGGATACCTATGGGTATGGAAGCAACACACAGGGAGCAAGCCAGAGACCCATGGGGGAACTCCCCGCTGCTGGAGGAAGACAATGTACCTCAGGTCGAAACCTGGGGACCCCCCCGGTCGCTGATGGTGGTCTGCACTACGGAAGAGAAGGTCGGGATCTCAGGTGCTGAAAAGGTGAACCTCGCAGGACGCACTCCACGGGGGTGAAGATACACCCACATAGGTGACCGCGGTCGTAGGGCTGTGGCCCGAGGTGGTGGTTCTGCAGAAGCTGGGACCTAGCCCTAAGGACTCTCGGGGTTGGTCCATGAAGTGAACGCGCATAGACCAGTTCACCACTGTCCCGGGTGGAGCTCGCAAAGAGGTTCAGGAGTCGGATGGAGGTGGTGGGAAACAGGTGGCGACTGGCGACCTGGCAGCCATCTGTCAGACTATTCAGGCATCCCAGACAGCGGTGGAGGCCAAGATAGGAGTGATACGGGTGGACGAGGCATTAGTACGCCAGGATCTCAGCAACGCAACAGCCAAGATCACAGAGGCGGAATCTAGAATCTCCACTGTGGAAGACGATCTGAATGCCCTTAAAAGAACAAGTGTCTACGCTAACAGCCTGTACAGCAGAACTATACCGTAGGGCTGAAGACGCTGAAAATAGGTCTTGATGCAACAACCTTCGTATTGTAGGCCTTCCGGAGAACACAGTGGCCTCCTCCCTGGCCATCTTCTTGGAGGAGTGGTTCTGGTCCTGGATGCCCCGGGACAGCCTCACACCGTGGTTTGCGATCAAGCGAGCCCATAGGGCTCTACAGGCCAGGCTTCCACTGGGCTCTCCGCCAAGGTCAGTGATTCTCCGCCTCTTCAACTTCAAGGACATGGATGCAATACTGCAGGCGGCGCACTAGAAGGGTGATTTACAATGTGGAGGAGCAAAAGTCCTGGTGTTCCCAGACTACATGAGAGACGTGCCGGTGCAGCGCTGCTCCTTTATAGAAGTGAAACAAAAACTGAGAGCGATGGACGTGCCCTACTGCCGTCTCTTTCCTGCAAAACTTAGGGTTTGTCCACAATAACAGGACATATTTTTTAGAGACTCCGGGTGCGGCCTGGACATGGCTTACAGTGGAGATCCTGCTGGACCCTTCCGGAGGAGAGCTGCGGCAAGCCCGTGTCAAACGGCAGACAGACAACCAAACGCAGCGATTGCATGACCCCCGTCATAGAACACGCTCCAGGAAGCACAGGGAGCGGCGGGGCTCACACTCCGGCTCCCGTGTGGAACCTATAAGAGAAACGTCCTCGGAGCTCCCGGCGGATACTGGGCCGGGGGTCTGGGGGAGGGCTCTCAGAAGGAGGACCTAACGCCCGGGGACAGTGGAGGACACTGATCTGTCCAGAGTCCGGTGTTGTAACACCCTTTGGAGGGGGGAGGGCGAGACCAGAATAACTTACAAAAGCGATGTGGTCACATTACGTCTGTTTATTACTTAGCATTTTTTAATCCGTAGAGATGGAGGGGTCCACCAATGCTCAGAAAATTGGTCTTTTCAACTCACTATGTTAGGGAGTGAGCTGTTTGACAAGGGCGACAGATGCTTCTCGGGGAAGAATGGGGTGGCTTGGGAGTTGGGGGTGTGGGAGTTTAAGCCCTGTCAGAGGGTGGTTGTTAGTGTTATTTGAATTTAACATTGATTTGTTATCTCTCACAACTGCAGGGGCTGGTAGATCAAAGTTGTCATGGCAGGGAACACACACAGCACAAGGGGAAGTGGTATTTGTCCAGGGCACACAAAGGGAATTGGGAGAGAGGGTCGAGGTGACCATGCACAAACAAACAAAATGAATGGGTTCAACACATATCATATCTTGGAACATTAATGGTCTACTAGACAAGATCAAACGTGCAGCTGTATTTGCACACGTCCACCGACACAAGCCCAATATGCTCCTGATGCAAGAAACACACCTACTGGGGAACCACTGCCTATATTTGGCCCGTAAAAGGTTTGACAGGATATACCATGCAGGGTTTATAAGGAGGCGATACTGATTCCTCGATCATTGCCCCTGGTGGTGGTCCAGGTATGGAGGGATCAGCAGGGGCGCTATGTGGCGATCTCAGGCACAATAGAGGGTCGGACACTGAATGTTGCTAGCGTGTACGCTCCACCGACAGTGGTGCGGGGGACCCTAGAGGATCTGACTTAGCTGCTGCTGGACTTACCCCCAGGGGTCACAGTGTTGGGGGGGTGACTTCAATGCAGTTCCTGATCCTGGGTTGGACGCGAGCGGGGTGCCATCGGCACATAGACAGGCAATGGCTGCTAGCCTATCCGGGTGGCTGTCGGCTGCAGGGCTCTGTGACGCTTGGAGAATATGGCATCCGCCGCACAGACACTTTACTCATATCTCAGCGGCCCACAGTACGCAATCTAGAATTGACCTTGTGTTCATGCCGGCCACTGACTGCTGCCACCTCTCACACATTGAAATCTTGCCGCACGAGATCTCTGACCATGCTCCACTGCGGTTCATTATAGGTCCTGCGCAGTCGGTGGTCCGCCCCTTGTGGCGGCTGAATGTGTGGTACCTGCAGGACAAGACATATGTTAATTAGTTACAAGGGACACCTGCGTGAGTACTTCAATATTAATGAGAACTTGGTAGCGTCGCCCGGGTCCCTGTGGGCTGGGACCAAGGTGGTGCTGAGTGGGACGGCCAAGAGCCTTGTCCACGCTCGGAGCGTTCCTTGACTTCCCGCGTTGCCCAGCTGGAGGCGCGGGCCCTGCACTTGGAGGCGGAGCAGGGGGTCCAACCCAGTGAGAGAGTAACCAGACAACTCTTGCTGATACAAGAGGAGATCCGTAACCACTCTTTAGAGGCGGCTAAGCACCTTTGGCATACATCTACGGCCAGGGTGCATGGTTGGGGAGATAAGACTGGGAAATTGTTGTACTGGCTGGTTTCCCAGCAACAGACCTCCAGAATCGTCCCCGAAATCTGTAATCATCAAGGGGAACACGACTCCAAACTCCGGGAGGTGGCTGAAGCGTTTGCCTCATACTACAGGGTCTTATACCAGGCTGCGGGTACGAATGTTCCGGGTCATGCCGATCAGTTCTTGGCAGATGTTCCTCTCCCAGCGTTGCCCCTGGGGGAGATCCGGGCGTTGGAGGAACCTTTCACTGAAAAAGTTAGTGAGGCCATCGCTGCGACTGGAGTGGGCAGGACTACTGGGCCTGATGGGTTTCCACCAGAGTATTGCAAGGAGTTTCGTGATGACCTGGTGCCGCGCCTTATGGCTTTGTATGCGGAGGTGGGCCACCTGGGCTTTTTCCCAGAGGGGTTGGATGTAGCCACCATTGTAGTTTTACCCAAGACCCAACCCCTATCTCTTCATTGTGCTGACTACAGGCCCATATCCCTGATTACCAGCGAAGTGAAAATGTATGCCACAATCCTTGACTCCCGCCTTAAAAAGGTGATGCCCCTACTGATACATCCAGACGAGTGTGGCTCCATGACTGGCCGCGGTACGCGCCATTGTATACGACGGCTTCACGTGGCCCTTGTGAGGCGTCACCGGTTGCCCCAGAGTCTGGCCCTCCTATTTATAGACTTTGAGAAAGCCTTTGACTCCGTCAACTGGGGGTTTCTCTTCTTGGCACTCCAATTGGCGGGCTTTGGGCCGAGGTTTTACCGAATGGTCCAGGTCTTGTATGCTAACACTACGGTGCGTGTGCAGGTGAATGGGACCTTGTCTTCGGTTTTCTCTATCCATCGGGAAATGCGCCAGGGTTGCCGCCTCACCCCTCTCCTTTTTGCCCTGGCCATCGAGCCCTTGGCGCAACTGATAATGGGAGATCCAATATATCGTGGGTGGAAGTGGGGTCCTTCGTATGAGGACCGAGTGGCCTCATATGCGGATGATGTCCTGCTGTATATGGAGGATCCTAGTGTGACGGGTCCCCGAAGTTTTCATCTCCTCAGTTGTTTTGAGGAGGCCTCGGGGCTTAAAATGAACCCCGCCAAATCGGTGTTGGTCCCCCGGCGGTGTCAAGAGACTGCTTCAACTGGCAAGAGGTGCTGCGCCTACGCCGGTTGAGTATTAAATATCTCTGAATGTAGGTCATGCTGTTTCCGGAACTATCCTGGGCTCTAAACCGGACACCGATTGTGTCTCACGTCAGGGCAGATCTACAACGGTGGCAAATATTGCCTCTAAATGTTTTGGTCGTGTGGCCCTATATAAAATGATGGTATTGCTGCGACTCCTATATGTGGTCCAAAACTTACTGTTTGTGATCCCTCGCTCCCGGAAGCTAGACGGAGCCACCGCCTCATTTCTGTGGGGCGGAGCGAGGCACCGGGTGGCATCGCAAAGCTGTCTTAGAGGGGTGTACGATGGGGGACTGGGTATGACTGATCCATATCTGTATTACTTGGCAACTCAACTCCTGGTTGTTCATGATTGGTTCAACGGGGGTTGGACGGACCCATCCTATCAGATAGAATTAGAATCAATGGGTTTTCCTTGTATTCTGGACTTCCTCTACGGCACGCTAATTCCCCGAGACTTAGAGCCACTAAATAGAGCGGTCTTTCTTGCTTGGTGAACGGCGCTACGGCACACCGGATGGAACAATATTGTCACCCAACAAACCCCACTGTGGCAAGGTAAATGGCTGAGTGAAACAGCCGCACTAGAGGGCTTCACGGGGTGGGACACATTGGGCATCTCTCTGGTGGGAGACATCTGGAGAGGAAACACACTGAAGTCCTTAAAGGAATTACAGAACGAGTTTCAGCTGTCCCCAATGTAGTTCTTTAGATACTTTCAACTCCGGCATGCCCTGGGTGCTCACTTGACTGGCGCTGACCCAATTCCGGAATTCAGCCCACTTGAGGCTAAGTTGCTTATGGGTAGCTTGGGGAGGAAAGGTGTATCCCAAATTTATAGAATGTTAATAAACAATGCCCCCAGTGACCTGAGTCACCTTAGGAGCAGATGGGAGGCATGGCTGGGGCCGCTTGATGAGAGCGAGTGGGCGGAGGCTTTGATGGCTCCTTGGGTGTTGGCAGTGTCGGCGAGGCTGAGGGCGATACAATTTTATTTCCTACACAGAGCATACTTGTCTCCTGACAGACTGCGTAAGATGGGCCTCCGGACATCTGTCCAATGTCCGCGATGTGCCCGGGGCCAGGCCGATTTCTTCCACATGGTGTGGTCTTGTCCTCTGGTACAGGTTTATTGGGGAAAGATAAATCAAGAGCTGAACAAAGTGCTAAGAAAGGCACAACTGTTGTCCCCAAAACTGGTCCTATTGGGTACAATGGAAGAGTTGGAGGGCTCTAGAGCAGATCGAACCTTTGTTTGAACAGCCTTGCTGGTGGCAAAGAGGGACATTGCGGCCACCTGGAATTCCACCAGGGGTCGTTCCCTACGGAAATTGAGGTGTGGAGTGGACTGGTGCGCAGCACATGAAAAAGTGGTGTATAAGTCTAGGGGGTGCCCCCACAAACATGGGAGGGTCTGGGGGAAATGGATGCGCTTACTCGATTGAAGTCTTACCGGTGGATGTGCGTTCCTGCGTTTTTGTTATGTTAAGTAGCACTATTAACAACCTGTGTGTTCTATATCACTTGGATGCAAACCAGAACTGGTAGTACCTGTTTGTACCTGTGCAGGTTGTGTTGAGTTTCTCCTCCTTTTGGTATTTATGTTTCTTATGAAAAGCAATAAAAATTTGTTTATAAAAAAAAAATGCAACAATTGAAAACAATCCATTTTAGACCTTCCTGAAGCATTTCTTTAGTCCGTGGGTCAATGATTTTCATCTAAAGTCTGACCTTCTAGCTTGAATTCAAAATAACTCCAAATGCTGTTTAAATCACGTCCCATGGGGTATAAACAGTGTTTAAGGCCTTAATGTTAACAAGCGAGAAAGTTTCATTCACTTTTACAAAATCACAAAATTAGGCATTTTGGCCCCTTGAGAACATGGCAATGTCTCGAAACATGCTTATTTAATCCCCAAAAGTTATGATTCACTTCAACATATCATAATGAATTAAAACATGCAACAATTGAAAACAGTCCAGTTTGGACCTTTCTGAATCATTTTGTGTGTCTGTCGGTCAATGATTTTCATCAAAAATTTGACCTTTTAGCTGGAATTGAAAATGACTTCAAATGATTTTCATATCACTTCCCGAGGTGCACAAACACTGTTTAAGGCCTCAATGTTACCAAGTCAGCCATTTTTTTTCACTTTTATAAAATCCCAAACTATGCATTTTGGCCCAATTGAGAGCATGGCAATGTCTCTAAACATGTTTATTTAAGCTTCAAAAGCAATGACTCTCTTCAACATGTCATAAAGAGTCAAAAGATGAAACAATTGAAAACCGTACTTTTGTACCTTCCTTAAGCATTTTCTGAGTCTGTGGGTCAATGATTTTAATCAAGAATCTGACCATATAGGTTAAATTCAAAATGACTGCATATGTTGTCTAAATCACTTCCCGCAGGATAAAAACAGTGTTTAAGGCCTTAATCTTACCAAGTGGGCCAATTTCATTCACTTTTACAAAATCTAAAAATTAGACATTTTGGCCCTTTGAGAGCATGGAAATGTATCTAAACATGAATATCTAAGCCCCCAAAGTAATGATTCACTTCAACATATCATAAAGAATTAAAAGATGCAACAATTAAAAACAGTCCATTTTGGACCTTTCTGAAGCATTTTGTGATTCCGTGGGTCAATGATTTTCATCAAAAATTTGACGGTTTAGCTTGAATTCAAAATGACTCCAAATGATGTTTAAATCAATTCTTGCAGTACACAAACACTGTTTAAGGCCTCAATGTTACCAAATCGTCCATTTTCATTCACTTTTATAAGATCTCAAAACTATGCATTTTGTCCCCATTAAGAGCATAGCAATGTCTCTAAACACGTTTATTTATGACCCAAAAGTGATGATTCACTTCAACACATCATAAAGAGTTAAAAAATGCAACAATTGAAAAAATCCATTTTGGACCTTCCTGAAGCATTTCTTGAGTCCGTGGGTCAATGATTTTCATCAAAAATGTGACCATTTAGCTTGAATTCAAAATGACACCAAATGATGTTTATATCACTTCCCGCACTGCACAAACTCTGTTTAAGGCCTCAATGTTACCAAATCTGCCATTTTCTTTCACTTTTATGAAATCTCAAAACTTTACACTTTTGAACTTTGAGATCATCAAAAAGGCACTAAACATGATTATTTAAGCTCCAAAAGAAATGATTCACTTCAGCAAGTCATAAAGAGATAAAAATGCTACGATTGAAAAAAGTCAATTTTGGACCTCCCAGAAGCATTTCGTAAATCCATAGGGTTAATGATTTTCATCAAAAATCTGGCCTTTTATCTTGAATTCGAAATTACTCCAAATGCTGTTTAAATCACTCCCCGCAGAGGATATAAACTGTGTTGAAGACCTTATTGTTACCAAGCGGGCCTTTTTTATTCACTTTTACAAAATCCAAAAATTAAGCATTTTAGCCCCTTGAGAGCATGGCAATGTCTCTAAACATGTTTATTTAATGCCCAAAAGTGATGATTCACTTCAACATATCATAAAGAATTAAAAGATGCAACAATTTAAAAAGGTTCATTTTGGACCTTTCTGAAGCATTCTGTGAGTCCGTGGGTCAATGATTTTCACCAAAATTTGATGGTTTAGCTTGAATTCAAAATGACTCCAAATGATGTTTAAATCACTTCCTGCAATTCAAAAACACTGTTTAAGGCTTCAGTGTTAACAAATCGGCCATTTTCATTCACTTTTATAAGATCTCAAAACTATGAATGTTGGCCCAATTGAGAACATGCAATGTCTCTAATCATGTTTATTTAAGACCCAAAAGTTATGATTCACTTCAACATGTCATAAAGAGTTAAAAGATGCAACAATTGAAAACGCTCCATTTTGGACCTTCCTGAAGCATTTTGTGAGTCCATGGGTCAATGATTTTCATCAAAACTCAGACCATTTAGCTTCAATTCAAAATGACTCCAAATGCTGTCTAAATCACTCCCTGCAGCGTGTAAACAAAGTTTAAGGTCTTTATGTTAACAAGCGGGCCATTTTCTTTCACTTTTACAAAATCACAAAATTAGGCTTTTTGGCACCTTGAGAGCATGGCAATGTCTCTAAACATGCTTATTTAAGCCCCAAAAGTGATGATTCACTTCAACACGTCATAAAGAGTTAAAAGATGAAACAATGGAAAACGGTCCATTTTGAACCTTCCTGAAGCATTTTGTGAGTCCGTGGGTCAATAATTTTCACCAAAATTTGACTGTTTAGCATGAATTCAAAATGACTCCAAATGATGTTTAAATCACATCCTGCAGTTCACAAACACTGTTTAAGGCTTCAAATTTAACAAATCGGCCATTTTCATTCACTTTTATATAATCTCAAAACTATGAATTTTAGCCCCATTGAGGGCATGGCAATGTCTCTAAAAATGCTTATTTAAGTCCCAAAAGTGATGACTCACTTCAACATATCATAAAGAATTAAAAGATGCAACAATTAAAAAGTTCAATTTTGGACATTTCTGAAGCGTTTTGTGAATCCGTGGGGCAATGATTTTCATCAAAAATCTGACCATTTACCTTGAATTCAAAATAACTCAAAATTATGTTTATATCACTTCCCACAGTGCACAAACACTGTTTAAGGCCTCAATGTTACCAAATCTGCCATTTTCTATCACTTTAATAAAATCTCAAAACTATACACTTTCGACCTTTGAGATCATAAATAATGGCACTAAACCTGATTATTTAAGCTCCAAAAGTGACGAGTCACTTCAGCAAGTCAGAAAGAGTTCAAATATGCAACAATTGAAAACAGTCTATTTTGGAATTTCCTGAAGCATTTCATAAGTCCGTGGGTCATCGATTTAAATAAAAAACGTAGTTTTTGCTTGAATCCAACATGACTCCAAAAGATGCTTAAGTCACTTCCAGAAATTTTAAACACTGTTTAAGGCCTCATTATGAAAAAAGGGCCATTTTCATTCACTTATATAAAATCTAAAAACTATGAATTTTGGACTCATTGAGAATATGGCAATATCTCTAAACACGTTTATTTAACACCCAAAGGTGATGATTCATTTCAACACGTAATAAAGAGTTAAAAGATCCAACAATTGAAAACTGTCAATTTTGGACATTCCTGAAGCATTTTGTGAGTCCGTGGGTCAATGATTTTCATCAAAAATCTGACCATTTAGATTGAATTCAAAATGACTCCAAATGCAGTTTAAATCACTCACCGCAGGGTATAAACAGTGCTTTAGGCCTTAATGTTACCAAGCAGGCAATTTTCATTCACTTTTACAAAATCGCAAATTTAGGGATTTTGGCCCTCTGAGAGCATGGCAATATCTCTAAACATGCATATTCAAGCCCCAAAAGTGATGATTCACTTCAACATATCATGAAGAATTAAAAGTTACAACAATTGAAAAAGGTCCATTTTGGAATTCCTGAAGCATTTCCTAAGTCCGTGGGTCATTGATTTGCATTAAAAATATTACTTTTTGCTTGAATCCAAAATTTCTTCTAAAGATCTTTAAATCACTTCCGGAATGTTTAAGCACTGTTTAAGGTCTCATTATTAGAAAAAGGGCATTTTCATTCACTTTTATAAAATCTCAAAACTTTGCATTTTGGCCCCATTAAGAGCATGGCAATGTCTCTAAACACATTTATTTAAGACCCAAATTTGATGATTCACTTCAACATGTCATAAAGAGTTAAAAGATGCAACAATTGAAAACAGTCCATTTTGGACTTTTAAAAGCATTTGGTGAGTCCGTGGGTCAATGATTTTCAACAAAAATCTGATCATTTAGCTTGAATTCAAAATGCTGTTTAAATCACTCCCTGCAGGGTATAAACAAAGTTTAAGCCCTTATCGTTACCTAGCGGGCCATTTAAATTCACTTTTACAAAATCACAAGATTAGGCATTTTGGCCCCTTGAGAAAATGGCAATGTCTCTAAACATCCTTATTTAATCCCCCAAAAGTGATGTTTCACTTCAACATATCATAAAGGATTAAAATATGCAACAATTGAAAATGGTCCATTCTGGACCTTCCTGAAGCATTTTGTGAGTCCATGGGTCAATGATTTTCATAAAAAATCTAACCATTTAGCTTGAATTCAAAATGACTTAATAAGCTGTTTAAATCACTGACCACAGGGTATAAACAGTGTTTAGGGCCTTAACGTTAGTTACCAAGCGGGCAATTTTCATTCCCTTTTACAAAATCAAAAAAAATTGCATTTTGGCCCCTTGAGAGCATGGCAATGTCTCTAAACATGTTTATTTAAGTCCCAAAAGTGGTGATTAACTTCGAAATATTATAAAGAATTCAAAGATGCAACAATTGAAAACGGTCCATTTTGGACCTTCCTGGAGGATTTTGTGAGTCTGTGGGTCAATAATTTTCATCAAACATTTGACATTTGTGCTGGAATTCAAAATGACTCTAAATGATGAGTAAACCACTTCCCGCAGTGCAGAAACACTGTTTAAGGCCTCAATGTTACCAAATAAGCCATTTTCATTCACTTTTATAAAATCTCAAAACTATGAATTTTGGCCCCTTTGAGAGCATGGCAATGTCTCTAAACATGTTTATTTAAGACCCAAAAGTGATGGTTCACTTCAACACGTCATAAGGAGATAAAAGATGCAACAACTGAAAACATTCCAATTTGGTCCTTCCTGAAGCATTTCGTAAGTCTGTGGGTTAAGGATTTTCATCAAAAATCTGAACTTTTAGCTTGAATTCAAAATGATTCCAAATACTGTTTAACTCTTTCCCGCAGGGTATAAACACTGTTTAAGACTTTAATGTTACAAGTGGGTCATTTTCATTCACTTTTACAAAACCCAAAGATATCGCATTTTGGCCCTGTTGAGAGCATGAAAATGTCTCTAAATGTTTATTTAAGTCCTAAAAGTGATGATTCACTTCAACATATCATAAAGTATTGAAAAATGCAACAATTGAAAACAATCCATTTTGGACCCTTCTGGAGCATTTCGTGAGTCCGTAGGTCAATGTTTTTCATAAAAAATTTGAACTTTTTGCTTGAATTCAAAATGACTCCAAATGATGTTTATATCACTTTGCACAGTGCACAAACACTGTTTAAGGCCTCAATGTTACCAAATCGTCCATTTTCATTCACTTTTATCAATCTCAAAACTATGCATTTTGCCCCCATTGAGAGCATGGCAATGTCTATAAACACGGTTATTTATGACCCAAAAGTGATGATTCACATCATAACCCCTTCTGTGCCCAGGACGTAATGGTTACATATTGAGGCACAGTGCTAGAGGCCAAAATCCACAGGTAGGCACTTTGTAAAAAATACCTCTGTTTTCTGTGAAAAAATGTAATGTATCCACTTTGTGTTTTGGGCCATTTCCTTTCGTGGGCGCTAGGCCTACCCACACAAGTGAGGTACCATTTTTATCGGGAGACTTGGGGGAACGCCCGGTGGAAGGAAAGTTGTGGATCCTCTCAGATTCGAGAACTTTCTGTCACCGAAATGTGAGGAAAAAGTGTTTTTTTCGCCAAATTGTGAGGTTTGCAAAGGATTCTGCGTAACAGAACTGATCAGAGCCCCACAAGTCACCCCATCTTGGATTCAACTATGTGTCCAGTTTTAAAAAATGTGCTGGTTTGCTAGGTTTCCCCAGTTGCCGGCTTAGCTAGAGGCCAAAATCCACAGGTAGGCACTTTGCAAAAAACACCTCTGTTTTCTGTGAAAAAATTGTGATGTGTCCACGTTGTGTTTTGGGCCATTTCCTTTCGTGGGCGCTAGGCCTACCCACACAAGTGAGGTACCATTTTTATTGGGAGACTTGGGGGAACGCTGGGTGGAAGGAAACTTGTGGTTCCTCTCAGATTCCAGAAATTTCTGTCACCGAAATGTGAGGAAAAAGTGTTTTTTTTCGCCAAATTGTGAGGTTTGCAAAGGATTCCGGGTAACAGAAGCTGATCAGAGCCCCACAAGTCACCACATCTTGGATTCCCCTAGGTGTCTAGTTTTCAAAAATACGCTGGTTTGGTAGGTTTCCCCAGGTGCCGGCTGTGCTAGAGGCCTAAATCCACAGGGAGGCACTTTTGTTAAAAACACCTCTGTTTTCTGTGAAAAAATGTGATGTGTCCACGTTGTGTTTTGGGCTATTTTCTTTTGTGGGCGCTAGGCCTACCCACACAAGTGAGGTACCATTTTTATTGGTAGACTTGGGGGGACGCTGGGTGGAAGGAAATTTGTGGCTCCTCTCAGATTCCAGAACTTTCTGTCACCGAAATGTGAGGAAAAAGTATTTTTTTTCGCCAAATTGTGAGGTTTGCAAAGCATTCCGGGTAACAGAAGCTGATCAGAGCCCTACAAGTCACTGCATCTTGGATTCCACTAGGTGTCTAGTTTTCAAAAATGCACTTCTTTGCTAGGTTTCCCCAGGTGCTGGCTGAGATAGAGGCCAAAATCCACAGGGAGGCACTTAGAAAAAAATACCTCTGTTTTCTTTGAAAAAATGTGATGTGTCCACGTTATGTTTTGGGCTATTTTCTTTCGTGGACGCTAGGCCTACCCAAACAAGTGAGGTACCATTTTTATTGGGAGACTTGGGGGGATGCTGGGTGGAAGGAAATTTGTGGCTCCTCTCAGATTCCAGAGCCGTCTGTCACTGAAATGTGAATAAAAGTGTATTTTTGGCCAAATTTTGAGGTTTGCAAAGGATTCTGGGTAACAGAACCTGGCAGGAGCCCCACAAGTCACCCCATCTTGGATTCCCCTACGTGTCTAGTTTTCAAAAATGCACTGCTTTGCTAGGTTTCCCCAGGTGCTGGCTGAGCTAGAGGCCAAAATCCACAGGTAGGCACTTTGTAAAAAACACCTCTGTTTTCTGTGAAAAAATGTGATGTGTCCATGTTGTGTTTTGGGCCATTTCCTTTCGTGGGCTCTAGGCCTACCCACACAAGTGAGGTACAAGTTTTATTGGGAAACTTGGGGGAACGCTGGGTGGAAGGAAAGTTGTTGTTCTTCTCAGATTCCAGAACTTTCTGTGACCGAAATGTGGGGAAAAAGTGTATTTTTTTCTCCAAATTTTGAGGTTTGCAAAGGATTCTGGGTAACAGAACCTGGTCAGAGCCCCATAAGTCACCCCATCTTGGATTCCCCTAGGTGTCTAGTTTTCAAAAATGCACTGGGTTGCAAGGTGTCCCCAGCTGCCGGCTGAGCTAGAGGCCAAAATCCACAGGTAGGCACTTTGTAAAAAACACCTCTATTTTGTGTGAAAAAATGTGATGTATCCACGTTGTGTTTTGGGCCATTTCCTTTCGTGGGCGATAGGCCTACCCACACAAGAGAGGTACCATTTTTATTGGGAGACTTGGGGGAACGCCCGGTGGAAGCAAACTTGTGGCTCCTCTCAGATTCCAGAACTTTCTGTCACCGAAATGTGATTAAAAATGTTTTTTTCTCCAAATTGTGAGGTGTGCAAAGGATTCTGGTAACAGAACCTGGCCATTGCCCCACAAGTCACCCCATCTTGGATTCCACTAGGTCTACAGTTTTTAAAAATGCATAGGTTTGGTAGGTTTCCCTAGGTGCCGGGTGAGCTAGAGGCCAAAATCCCGAGGTAGACACTTTGCAAAAAACACCTCTGTTTTCTGTGAAAAAATGTGATGTATCCACGTTGTGTTTTGGGCCATTTCCTTTCGTGGGTGATAGGCCTACCCACACAAGTGAGGTACCATTTTTATCGGGAGACTTGGGGGAACGCCCGGTGGAAGGAAACTTGTGGCTCCTCTCAGATTCCAGAAGTTTCTGTCACCAAAATGTGAGGAAAAAGTGTTTTTTATCGCCAAATTGTGAGGTTTGCAAAGGATTCTGAGTAACAGAACTGATCAGAGCCCCACAAGTCACCCCATCTTGGATTCCACTAGGTCTACAGTTTTTAAAAAGGCATAGGTTTGGTAGGTTTCCCTAGGTGCCGGGTGAGCTAGAGGCCAAAATCCCGAGGTAGACACTTTGAAAAAAGCACCTCTGTGTTCTGTAGAAAAATGCGATGTGTCCATGTTATGTTTTGGGGCATTTCTTGTCGCTGGCACTAGGCCTACCCACACAAGTGAATTATCATTTTTATCGGGAGACTTCGGGGAACGCTGGGTGGAAGGAAATTTGTGCCTCATCTCAGATTCCAGAACTTTCTCTCACCGAAATATGAGGAAAATGTGTTTTTTTAGCCAAATTTTAAGGTTTGCAAAGGATTCTGGGTAACAGAACCTGGTGAGAGCCCCACAAGTCACCCCATTTTGGATTCTCCGAGGTCTCTAGTTTTCAGAAAAACACAGGTTTGGTAGGTTTCCCAAGGTGCCGGAAGAGCTAGAGGCCAAAATGTACAGGAAGGCACTTTGCAAAAAACACCTCTTTTTTCTGTAGAAAAATGTGATGTGTCCACATTGTGTTTTGGGACATTTCCTGTCACTTGCGCTAGGCCTACCCACACAAGTGAGGTATCATTTTTATATGGATACTTGGGGGAATGCTGGGTGGAAGGAAATTCGTGGCTCCTCTCTGATTCCAGAACTTTCTGTCACCGAAATGTGAGGAAAACGTGTTTTTTTAGCCAAATTTTGAGGTTTGCAAACGATTCTGGGTAACAGAACCTGGTGAGAGCCCCACAAATCACCCCATCTTGGATTCCCCTAGGACTCTAGTTTTCAGAAATGCACAGGTTTGGTAGGTTTCCCTAGGTGCCGGCTGAGCTAGAGGCCAAAATCTACAGGTAGGCACTTTGTAAAAAACACCTCTGTTTTCTGTAGAAAAATGCGATGTGTCCACGTTGTGTTTTGGGACATTTCCTGTCACTTGCGCTAGGTCTACCCACACAAGTGAGGTATCATTTTTATCTGTATACTTGGGGGAACGCTGGGTGGAAGGAAATTCGTGGCTCCTCTCAGATTCCAGAACTTTCTGTCACCGTAATGTGAGGAAATCGTGTTTTGTTTGCCAAATTTTGAGGTTTGCAAAGGATTCTGGGTAACAGAACCTGGTGAGAGCCCCACAAGTCACCCCAACTTGGATTCCTCTAGGTCTCTAGTTTTCAGAAATGCACAGGTTTGGTAGGTTTCCCTATGTGCCGGCAGAGCTAGAGGCCAAAATCTACAGGTAGGCACTTTGCAAAAAACACCTCTGTTTTCTGTAGAAAAATGTGATGTGTCCACTTTGTGTTTTCGGGCATTTCCTGTCGCTGGCGCTAGGCCTACCCAGACAAGTGAGGTATCATTTTTATCTGGATACTTGGGGGAACGCTGGGTGGAAGGAAATTTGTGGCTCCTCTCAGATTACAAAACGTTCTGTCACCGAAATGTGAGGAAAATTTGTTTTTTTTAGCCACATTTTGAGGTTTGCAAAGGATTCTGGGAACAGAACCTGGTGAGAGCCCCACAAGTCACCCCATCTTGGATTACCCCAGGTCTCTAGTTTTCAGAAATGCACAGGTTTAGTAGGTTTCCCTAGGTCCCGGCAGAGCTAGAGGCCAAAATTTACAGGTAGGTACTTTGCAAAAAAAACTATTTTTTCTGTAGAAAAATGTGATGTGTCCACGTTGTGTTTTGGGACACTTCCTGTTGCTGGTGCTAGGCCTGCCCACACAAGTGAGGTATCATTTTTATCTGGATACTTGGGGGAACGCTGGGTGGAAGGAAATGTGTGGCCCCTCTCAGATTCCAGAACTTTCTGTCACCGAAATGTAAGGAAAAGGTGTTTTTTTAGCCAAATTTTGAGGTTTGCAAAGAATTCTGGGTAACAGAACCTGGTGAGAGCCCAACAAGTCACCCCATTTTGGATTCCCCTAGGAGTCTAGTCTTCAGAAATGCACAGGTTTGGTAGGTTTCCCTAGGTGCCGGCTGAGCTAGAGGCCAAAAGCTACAGGTAGGCACTTTGCAAAAAACACCTCTGTTTTCTGTAGAAAAATGCGATGTGTCCACGTTGAGTTTTGGGAGATTTCCTGTCGCTGGCACTAGGCCTACCCACACAAGTGAGGTACCATTTTTATCGGGAGACTTGGGGGAACGCTGGGTGAAAGGAAATTTGTGGCTCCTCTCAGATTCCAGAAGTTTCTGTCAACGTAATGTGCAATAAATTTGTTTTTTTTAGCCAAATTTTGAGGTTTGCAAAGGATTCTGGGAACAGAACCTGGTGAGAGCCCCACAAGTCTCTCCATTTTGGATTCCTCTAGGTCTCTAGTTTTCAGAAATGCACAGGTTTGGTAGGTTTCCCTAGGTGCCGGATGAGCTAGAGGCCAAAATCTACAGTTAGGCACTTTGCAAAAAACACCTCTGTTTTCTGTAGAAAAATGTGATGTGTCCACGTTGTGTTTTGGGGCATTTCCTGTCGCTGGCACTAGGCCTACCCTCACAACTGAGGCTTCATTTTTATCGGGATACTTGGGGGAACGCTGGGTGGAAGGAAATTTGTGGCTCCTCTCAGATTCCAGAACTTGCTGTCACCGAAATGTGAGGAAAACGTGTTTTTTTAGCCAAATTTTGAGGTTTGCAAAGGATTCTGGGTAACAGAACCTGGTGAGAACCCCACAATTCACCCCATCTTGGATTCCCCTAGGACTCTAGTTTTCAGAAATGTACAGGTTTGGTAGGTTTCCCTAGGTGCCGGCTGAGCTAGAGGCCAAAATCTACAGTTAGGCACTTTGCAAAACACACCTCTGTTTTCTGTGAAAAAATGTGATGTGTCCACGTTGTGTTTTGGGCCATTTCCTTTTGTGGGCGCTAGGCCTACCCACACAAGTGAGGTACCATTTTTATCGGGAGACTTGGGGGACCGCCCGGTGGAAGGAAACTTGTGGCTCATCCAGATTCCAGAACTTTCTGTCACCGAAATGTGAGGAAAAAGTGTTTTTTTCACCAAATTGTGAGGTTTGCAAAGGATTCTGTGTAACAGAACTGATCAGAGCCCCACAAGTCACACCATCTTGGATTCCCCTACGTGTCTAGTATTACAAAATGCGCTGGTTTGCTAGGTTTCCCCAGTTGCCGGCGTAGCTAGAGGCCAAAATCCACAGGTAGGCACTTTGCAAAAAACACCTCTGTTTTCTGTGAAAAAATGTGATGTGCCCACGTTGTGTTTTGGGCCATTTCATTTCGTGGGCGCTAGGCCTACCCACACAAGTGAGGTACCATTTTTATTGGGAGAATTGGGGGAACGCTGGGTGGAAGGAAAGTTGTGGTTCCTCTCAGATTCCAGAACTTTCTGTCACCGAAATGTGAGGCTAAATTTTTTTTTTTCTCCAAATTTTGAGATTTGCAATGGATTCTGGATAACAGAACCTGGTCAGAGCCACACAAGTCACCCCATCTTGGATTCCCCTAGGTGTCTAGTTGTCAAAAATGCACTGGTTTGCTAGGTGTCCCCAGGTGCCGGCTGAGCTAGAGGCCAAAATCTACAGTGTGGCACTTTGTAAAAAACACCTCTGTTTTCTGTGAAAAAATGTAATGCGTCCAGGTTGTGTTTTGGGCCATTTCCTTTCATGGGCGCTAGGCCTACCCACACAAGTGAGGTACCATTTTTATTGGGAGACATGGGGGAACGCTGGGTGGAAGGAAAGTTTTGGTTCCTCTCTGATTCCAGAACTTTCTGTCACTGAAATGTGAGGAAAAAGTGCTTTTTTCCTCCAAATTTTGAGGTTTGCAAAGGATTCTGGATAACAGAAAATGGTCAGAGCCCCACAAGTCACCCCATTTTGGATTCCCCTGTATGTCTAGTTTCAAAAATTCGCTGGTTTGCTAGGTTTCCCTAGGTGTCGGCTGAGCTAGAGGACACATTCAACAGGTAGGCACTTTGCAAAAAACAACTCTGTTTCTGTGAAAAAATGTGATGTGTCCACGTTGTGTTTTGGCCCATATCCTTTCGTGGGCTCTAGGCCTACCCACACAAGTGAGGTACCATTTTTATTGGGAGACTTGGGGGAACGCTGGGTGAAAGGAAAGTTGTGGTTCCTCTCAGATTCCAGAACTTTCTGTCACTGAAATGTGAGGAAAAAGTGTTTTTTTTCTTCAAATTTTGAGGTTTGCAAAGGATTCTGGGTAACAAAACCTGGTCAGAGCCCCACAAGTCACACCATCTTGGATTCCCCTACGTGTCTAGTATTACAAAATGCGCTGGTTTGCTAGGTTTCCCCAGTTGCCGGCGTAGCTAGAGGCCAAAATCCACAGGCAGGCACTTTGCAAAAAACACCTCCGTTTTGTGTGAAAAAATGTGATGTGCCCACGTTGTGTTTTGGGCCATTTCCTTTCGTGGGCGCTAGGCCTACCCACACAAGTGAGGTACCATTTTTATTGGGAGACTTGGGGGAACGCTGGGTGGAAGGAAAGTTGTGGTTCCTCTTAGAATCCAGAACTTTCTGTCACCGAAATGTGAGGAAAAAGTTTTTTTTTTCTCCAAATTTTGAGATTTGCAATGGATTCTGGATAACAGAACCTGGTCAGAGCCCCACAAGTCACCCCATCTTGGATTCCCCTAGGTGTCTAGTTGTAAAAAATGCACTGGGTTGCTAGGTGTCCCCATGTGCCGGCTGAGCTAGAGGCCAAAATCCACAGGGAGGCACTTTGTAAAAAACACCTCTGTTTTCTGTGAAAAAATGTGATGCGTCCATGTTGTGTTTTCGGCCATTTCCTTTCGTGGGCGCTAGGCCTACCCACACAAGTGAGGTACCATTTTTATTGGGAGACATGGGGGAACGCTGGGTGGAAGGAAAGTTGTGGTTCCTCTCAGATTCCAGAACTTTCTGTCACCGAAATGTGAGGAAAAAGTGTTTTTTCCTCCAAATTTTGAGGTTTGCAAAGGATTCTGGGTAACAGAAAATGGTCAGAGCCCCACAAGTCACCCCATTTTGGATTCCCCTGTGTGTCTAGTTTTCAAAAATTCTCTGGTTTGCTATGTTTCCCTAGGTGTCGGCTGAGCTAGAGGACACATTCAACAGGTAGGCACTTTGCAAAAAACACCTCTGTTTCCGTGAAAAAATGTGATGTGTCCACGTTGTGTTTTGGCCCATTTCCTTTCGTGGGCTCTAGGCCTACCCACACAAGTGAGGTACCATTTTTATTGGGAGACTTGGGGGAACGCTGGCTGGAAGGAAACTTGTGGTTCCTCTCAGATTCCAGAACTTTCTGTCACTGAAATGTGAGGAAAAAGTGTTTTTTTTCTTCAAATTTTGAGGTTTGCAAAGGATTCTGGGTAACAGAACCTGGTCAGAGCCCCACAAGTCACCCCATCTTGGATTCCCCTAGGTGTCTAGTTTTAAAAAATGCACTGGGTTGCTAGGTTTCCCCAGTTGCCGGCTTAGCTAGAGGCCAAAATCCACAGGTGGCACTTTGCAAAAAACACCTCTGTTTTGTGTGAAAAAATGTGATGTGTCCACGTTGTGTTTTGGGCCATTTCCTTTCGTGGGCGCTAGGCCTACCCACACAAGTGAGGTACCATTTTTATCGGGAGAGTTGGGGGAACGCCCGGTGGAAGGAAACTTGTGGCTCCTCTCAGATTCCAGAACTTACTGTCACCGAAATGTGAGGAAAAAGTGTTTTTTTCACCAAATTGTGAGGTTTGCAAAGGATTCTGGGTAACAGAACTGATCAGAGCCCCACAAGTCACACCATCTCGGATTCCCCTACGTGTCTAGTTTTAAAAAATGCGCTGCATGGCTAGGTTTCCCCAGTTGCCGGCTTAGCTAGAGGCCAAAATCCACAGGTAGGCACTTTGCAAAAAACACCTCTGTTTTCTGTGAAAAAATGTGATGTGCCCAGTTGTGTTTTGGGCCATTTCCTTTCGTGGGCGCTAGGCCTACCCACACAAGTGAGGTACCATTTTTATTGGGAGACTTGGGGGAACGCTGGGTGGATGGAAAGTTGTGGTTCCTCTCAGATTCCAGAACTTTCTGTCACCGGAATGTGAGGAAAAAGTATTTTTTTTCTCCATATTTTGAGGTTTGCAAAGGATTCTGGGTAACAGAACCTGGTCTGAGCCCCACAAGTCACCCCATCTTGGATTCCCCTGGGTGTCTAGTTTTCAAAAATTCGCTGGTTTGCTAGGTTTACATAGGTGTCAGCTGAGCTAGAGGCCAAAATCCACAGGTAGGCACTTTGCAAAAAACACCTCTGTTTTCTGTGAAAAAATGTGATGTGTCCACGTTGTGTTTTGGGCCATTTCCTTTCGTGGGCTCTAGGCCTACCCACACAAGTGAGGTACCATTTTTATTGGGAGACTTGGGGGAACGCTGGGTGGAAGGAAACTTGTGGTTCCTCTCAGATTCCAGAAATTTCTGTCACCGAAATGTGATTAAAAAGTGTTTTTTTTCCACCAAATTGTGAGGTTTGCAAAGGATTCCAGGTAACAGAAGCTGATCAGAGCCCCACACGTCACCACATCTTGGATTCCCTTAAGTGTCTAGTTTTCAAAAATGCGCTGGTTTGCTAGGTTTCCCCAGGTGCAGGCTGTGCTAGAGGCCTAAATCCACAGGTAGGCACTTTGTTAAAAACACCTCTGTTTTCTGTGAAAAAATGTGATGTATCCACATTGTGTTTTGGGCCATTTCCTTTCGTGGGCGCTAGGCCTACCCACACAAGTGAGGTACCATTTTTATCGGGAGACTTGGGGGAACGCCCGGTGGAAGGAAAGTTGTGGCTCCTCTCAGATTCCAGAACTTTCTGTCACCGAAATGTGAGGAAAAAGTGTTTTTTTCGCCAAATTGTGAGGTTTGCAAAGGATTCTGGGTAACAGAACTGATCAGAGCCCCACAAGTCACCCCATCTTGGATTCCCCTACGTGTCTAGTTTTAAAAAATGCGCTGGTTTGCTAGGTTTCCCTAGTTGCCGGCTTGGCTAGAGGCCAAAATCCACAGGTAGGCACTTTGTTAAAAGCACCTCTGTTTTCTGTGAAAAAATGTGAGGTGTCCACGTTGTGTTTTGGGCTATTTTCTTTTGTGGGCGCTAGGCCTACCCACACAAGTGAGGTACCATTTTTATTGGGAGACTTGGGGGAACGCTGGGTGGAAGGAAAGTTGTGGTTCCTCTCAGATTCCAGAACTTTCTGTCACCGAAATGACAAAAAAGTGTTTTTTTTCTCCAAATTTTGAGGTTTGCAAAAGATTCTGGGTAACAGAACCTGGTCAGAGCCCACAAGTCACCCCATCTTGGATTCCCCTGGGTGTCTAGTTTTCAAAAATTCGCTGGTTTGCTAGGTTTCCCTAGGTGCCGACTGAGCTAGAGGCCAAAATCCACAGGTAGACACTTTCCAATAAACACCTCTGTTTTCTGTGAAAAAATTTGAGGTGTCTATGTTGTGTTTTGGGACTTTTCCTTTCGTGGGCGCTAGGCCTACCCACACAAGTGAGGTACCATTTTTATTGGGGGTCTTGGGGGAACGCTGGGTGGAAAGAAACTTGTGGTTCCTCTCAGATTCCGGAACTTTCTGTCACTGAAATGTGAGGAAAAAGTGTTTTTTTTTCGCCAAATTGTGAGGTTTGCAAAGGATTCCGGCTAACAGAACCTGGTCAGAGCCCCACAAGTAACCCCATCTTGGATTCTCCTGGGTGTCTAGTTTTCAAAAATTCGCTGGTTTGCTAGGTTTCCCTAGGTGTCGACAGAGCTAGAGGCCAAAATCCACAGGTAGGCACTTTGCAAAAAACACCTCTGTTTCTGTGAAAAAATGTGATGTGTCCACGTTGTGTTTTGGCCCATTTCCTTTCGTGGGCTCTAGGCCTACCCACACAAGTGAGGTACCATTTTTATTGGGAGACTTGGGGGAACGCTGGCTGGAAGGAAACTTGTGGTTCCTCTCAGATTCCAGAACTTTCTGTCACTGAAATGTGAGGAAAAAGTGTTTTTTTTCTTCAAATTTTGAGGTTTGCAAAGGATTCTGGGTAACAGAACCTGGTCAGAGCTCCAAAAGTCACCCCATCTTGGATTCCCCTAGGTGTCTAGTTTTAAAAAATGCACTGGGTTGCTAGGTTTCCCCAGGTGCCGGCTGATCTAGAGGCCAAAATCCACAGGTAGGCACTTTGTAAAAAACACCTCTGTTTTCTGTGAAAAAATGTGATTTATCCACGTTGTGTTTTGGGCCATTTCCTTTCGTGGGTGCTAGGCCTACCCACACAAGTGAGGTGCCATTTTTATCGGGAGACTTGGGGGAACGCCCGGTGGAAGGAAACTTGTGGCTCCTCTCAGATTCCAGAACTTTCTGTCACCGAATTGTGAGGAAAAAGTGTTTCTTTCTCCAAATTTTGAGGTTTGCAAAGGATTCTGAGTAACAGAACTGATCAGAGCCCCACAAATCACCCCATCTTGGATTCCCCTACGTGTCTAGTTTTCAAAAATGCGCTGGATTGCTAGGTTTCCCCAGTTGCCGGCTTAGCTAGAGGCCAAAATCCACAGGTGGCACTTTGCAAAAAACACCTCTGTTTTGTGTGAAAAAATGTGATGTGTCCACGTTGTGTTTTGGGCCATTTCCTTTCGTGGGCGCTAGGCCTACCCACACAAGTGAGGTACCATTTTTATCGGGAGAGTTGGGGGAACGCCCGGTGGAAGGAAACTTGTGGCTCCTCTCAGATTCCAGAACTTACTGTCACCGAAATGTGAGGAAAAAGTGTTTTTTTTCTCCAAATTGTGAGGTTTGCAAAGGATTCTGGGTAACAGAACTGATCAGAGCCCCACAAGTCACACCATCTCGGATTCCCCTACGTGTCTAGTTTTAAAAAATGCGCTGGTTTGCTAGGTTTCCCCAGTTGCAGGCTTGGCTAGAGGCCAAAATCCACAGGTAGGCACTTTGTTAAAAACACCTCTGTTTTCTGTGAAAAAATGTGAGGTGTCCACGTTGTGTTTTGGGCTATTTTCTTTTGTGGGCGCTAGGCCTACCCACACAACTGAGGTACCATTTTTATTGGGAGACTTGGGGGGGACGCTGGGTGGAAGGAAATTTGTGGCTCCTCTCAGATTCCAGAACTTTCTGTCACCGAAATGTGAGGAAAAAGTTTTTTTTTTTGCCAGATTATGAGGTTTGCAAAGTTTTCCGGGTAACAGAAGCTGATCAGAGCCCTACAAGTCACCCCATCTTGGATTCCCATAGGTGTCTAGTTTTCAAAAATACGCTGGTTTGCTAGGTTTCCCCAGGTGCCAGCTGTGCTAGAGGCCAAAATCCACAGGGAGGCACTTTGTTAAAAACACCTCTGTTTTCTGTGAAAAAATGTGATGTGTCCATATTGTGTTTTGGGCCATTTCCTTTCGTGGGCGCTAGGCCTACCCACACAAGTGAGGTATCATTTTTATTGGGAGACTTGGGGGAACGCTGGGTGGAAGGAAAGTTGTGGTTCCTCTCAGATTCCAGAACTTTCTGTCACCGAAATGTGACAAAAAAGTGTTTTTTTCTCCAAATTTTGAGGTTTGCAAAAGATTCTGGGTAACAGAACCTGGTCAGAGCCCACAAGTCACCCCATCTTGGATTCCCCTGGGTGTCTAGTTTTCAAAAATTCGCTGGTTTGCTAGGTTTCCCTAGGTGCCGACTGAGCTAGAGGCCAAAATCCACAGGTAGACACTTTCCAAAAAACACCTCTGTTTTCTGTGAAAAAATTTGAGGTGTCTATGTTGTGTTTTGGGCCTTTTCCTTTCGTGGGCGCTAGGCCTACCCACACAAGTGAGGTACCATTTTTATTGGGGGTCTTGGGGGAACGCTGGGTGGAAGGAAACTTGTGGTTCCTCTCAGATTCCGGAACTTTCTGTCACTGAAATGTGAGGAAAAAGTGTTTTTTTTTCGCCAAATTGTGAGGTTTGCAAAGGATTCCGGCTAACAGAACCTGGTCAGAGCCCCACAAGTCACCCCATCTTGGATTCTCCTGGGTGTCTAGTTTTCAAAAATTCGCTGGTTTGCTAGGTTTCCCTAGGTGTCGACAGAGCTAGAGGCCAAAACCCACAGGTAGACACTTTCCAAAAAACACCTCTGTTTTCTGTGAAAAAATGTGATGTGTCCACGTTGTGTTTTGGGCTATTTTCTTTTGTGGACGCTAGGCCTACCCACACAAGTGAGGTACCATTTTTATTGGGAGACTTGGGGGGACGCTGGGTGGAAGGACATTTGTGGCTCCTCTCAGATTCCAGAACTTTCTGTCACCGAAATGTGAGGAAAAAGTGTTTTTTTTTGCCAAATTGTGAGGTTTGCAAAGGATTCTGGGTAACAGAAGCTGATCAGAGCCCTACAAGTCACTGCATCTTGGATTCCCCTCGGTGTCTAGTTTTCAAAAATGCGCTGGTTTGCTAGGTTTCCCCAGGTGCCGGCTGTGCTAGAGGCCAAAATCCACAGGGAGGCACTTTGTTAAAAACACCTCTGTTTTCTGTGAAAAATTATGATGTGTCCACGTTGTGTTTTGGGCCATTTCCTTTCGTGGGCGCTAGGCCTATCCACACAAGTGAGGTACCATTTTTATTGGGAGACTTGGGGGGATGCTGGGTGGAAGGAAATTTGTGACTCCTCTCAGATTCCAGAACCTTCTGTCACTAAAATGTGAATAAAAGTGTTTTTTTGGACAAATTTTGAGGTTTGCAAAGGATTCTGGGTAACAGAACCTGGCCAGAGCCCCACAAGTCACCCCATCTTGGATTCCCCTACGTGTCTAGCTTTCAAAAATTCGCTGGTTTGCTAGGTTTCCCTAGGTGTCAGCTGAGCTAGAGGCCAAAATCCACAGGTAGGCACTTTGCAAAAAACACCTCTGTTTTCTGTGAAAAAATGTGATGTGTCCACGTTGTGTTTTGGGCCATTTCCTTTCGTGGGCGCTAGGCCTACCCACACAAGTGAGGTACCATTTTTATTGAGAGACTTGGGGGAACGCTGGGTGGAAGGAAACTTGTGGTTCCTCTCAGATTCCAGAAATGTCTGTCACCGAAATGTGAGGAAAAAGTGTTTTTTTCCGCCAAATTGTGAGGTTTGCAAAGGATTCCAGGTAACAGAAGCTGATCAGAGCCCCACAAGTCACCACATCTTGGATTCCCCTAAGTGTTTAGTTTTCAAAAATGCGCTGGTTTGCTAGGTTTCCCCAGGTGCAGGCTGTGCTAGAGGCCTAAATCCACAGGTAGGCACTTTGTTAAAAACACCTCTGTTTTCTGTGAAAAAATGTAATGCGTCCAGGTTGTGTTTTGTGCCATTTCCTTTTGTGGGCGCTAGGCCTACCCACACAAGTGAGGTACCATTTTTATTGGGAGACATGGGGGAACGCTGGGTGGAAGGAAAGTTGTGGTTCCTCTCAGATTCCAGAACTTTCTATCACCGAAATGTGAGGAAAAAGTGTTTTTTCCTCCAAATTTTGAGGTTTGCAAAGGATTCTGGATAACAGAAAATGGTCAGAGCCCCACAAGTCACCCCATTTTGGATTCCCCTGTGTGTCTAGTTTCAAAAATTCGCTGGTTTGCTAGGTTTCCCTAGGTGTCGGCTGAGCTAGAGGACACATTCAACAGGTAGGCACTTTGCAAAAAACAACTCTGTTTCTGTGAAAAAATGTGATGTGTCCACGTTGTGTTTTGGCCCATATCCTTTTGTGGGCTCTAGGCCTACCCACACAAGTGAGGTACCATTTTTATTGGGAGACTTGGGGGAACGCTGGGTGGAAGGAAAGTTGTGGTTCCTCTCAGATTCCAGAACTTTCTGTCACTGAAATGTGAGGAAAAAGTGTTTTTTTTCTTCAAATTTTGAGGTTTGCAAAGGATTCTGGGTAACAGAACCTGGTCAGAGCCCCACAAGTCACACCATCTTGGATTCCCCTACGTGTCTAGTATTACAAAATGCGCTGGTTTGCTAGGTTTCACCAGTTGCCGGCGTAGCTAGAGGCCAAAATCCACAGGTAGGCACTTTGCAAAAAACACCTCTGTTTTCTGTGAAAAAATGTGATGTGCCCACGTTGTGTTTTGGGGCATTTCCTTTCGTGGGCGCTAATCCTACCCACACAAGTGAGGTACCATTTTTATTGGGAGACTTGGGGGAACGCTGGGTGGAAGGAAAGTTGTGGTTCCTCTCAGATTCCAGAACTTTCTGTCACCAAAATGTGAGGAAAAAGTTTCTTTTTTCTCCAAATTTTGAGATTTGCAATGGATTCTGGATAACAGAACCTGGTCAGAGCCCCACAAGTCACCCCATCTTGGATTCCCCTAGGTGTCTAGTTGTCAAAAATGCACTGGGTTGCTAGGTGTCCCCAGGTGCCGGCTGAGCTAGAGGACAAAATCCACAGGGAGGCACTTTGTAAAAAACACCTCTGTTTTCTGTGAAAAAATGTGATGCGTCCATGTTGTGTTTTCGGCCATTTCCTTTCGTGGGCGCTAGGCCTACCCACACAAGTGAGGTACCATTTTTATTGGGAGACATGGGGGAACGCTGGGTGGAAGGAAAGTTGTGGTTCCTCTCAGATTCCAGAACTTTCTGTCACCGAAATGTGAGGAAAAAGTGTTTTTTCCTCCAAATTTTGAGGTTTGCAAAGGATTCTGGGTAACAGAAAATGGTCAGAGCCCCACAAGTCACCCCATTTTGGATTCCCCTGTGTGTCTAGTTTTAAAAAATTCTCTGGTTTGCTATGTTTCCCTAGGTGTCAGCTGAGCTAGAGGACACATTCAACAGGTAGGCACTTTGCAAAAAACACCTCTGTTTCTGTGAAGAAATGTGATGTGTCCACATTGTGTTTTGGCCCATTTCCTTTCGTGGGCTCTAGGCCTACCCACACAAGTGAGGTACCATTTTTATTGGGAGACTTGGGGGAACGCTGGCTGGAAGGAAACTTGTGGTTCCTCTCAGATTCCAGAACTTTCTGTCACTGAAATGTGAGGAAAAAGTGTTTTTTTTCTTAAAATTTTGAGGTTTGCAAAGGATTTTGGGTAACAGAACCTGGTCAGAGCCCCACAAGTCACCCCATCTTGGATTCCCCTAGGTGTCTAGTTTTAAAAAATGCACTGGGTTGCTAGGTTTCCCCAGGTGCCGGCTGATCTAGAGGCCAAAATCCACAGGTAGGCACTTTGTAAAAAACACCTCTGTTTTCTGTGAAAAAATGTGATTTATCCACGTTGTGTTTTGGGCCATTTCCTTTCGTGGGTGCTAGGCCTACCCACACAAGTGAGGTACCATTTTTATCGGGAGACTTGGGGGAACGCCCGGTGGAAGGAAACTTGTGGCTCCTCTCAGATTCCAGAACTTACTGTCACCGAAATGTGAGGAAAAAGTGTTTTTTTCACCAAATTGTGAGGTTTGCAAAGGATTCTGGGTAACAGAACTGATCAGAGCCCCACAAGTCACACCATCTCGGATTCCCCTACGTGTCTAGTTTTAAAAAATGCGCTGCGTGGCTAGGTTTCCCCAGTTGCCGGCTTAGCTAGAGGCCAAAATCCACAGGTAGGCACTTTGCAAAAAACACCTCTGTTTTCTGTGAAAAAATGTGATGTGCCCAGTTGTGTTTTGGGCCATTTCCTTTCGTGGGCGCTAGGCCTACCCACACAAGTGAGGTACCATTTTTATTGGGAGACTTGGGGGAACGCTGGGTGGATGGAAAGTTGTGGTTCCTCTCAGATTCCAGAACTTTCTGTCACCGGAATGTGAGGAAAAAGTATTTTTTTTCTCCAAATTTTGAGGTTTGCAAAGGATTCTGGGTAACAGAACCTGGTCTGAGCCCCACAAGTCATCCCCATCTTGGATTCCCCTGGGTGTCTAGTTTTCAAAAATTCGCTGGTTTGCTAGGTGTCCCTAGGTGTCAGCTGAGCTAGAGGCCAAAATCCACAGGTAGGCACTTTGCAAAAAACACCTCTGTTTTCTGTGAAAAAATGTGATGTGTCCACGTTGTGTTTTGGGCCATTTCCTTTCGTGGGCGCTAGGCCTACCCACACAAGTGAGGTACCATTTTTATTGAGAGACTTGGGGGAACGCTGGGTGGAAGGAAACTTGTGGTTCCTCTCAGATTCCAGAAATTTCTGTCACCGAAATGTGAGGAAAAAGTGTTTTTTTTTTTGCACCAAATTGTGAGGTTTGCAAAGGATTCCAGGTAACAGAAGCTGATCAGAGCCCCACAAGTCACCACATCTTGGATTCCCCTAAGTGTCTAGTTTTCAAAAATGCGCTGGTTTGCTAGGTTTCCCCAGGTGCAGGCTGTGCTAGAGGCCTAAATCCACAGGTAGGCACTTTGTTAAAAACACCTCTGTTTTCTGTGAAAAAATGTGAGGTGTCCACGTTGTGTTTTGGGCTATTTTCTTTTGTGGGCGCTAGGCCTACCCACACAACTGAGGTACCATTTTTATTGGGAGACTTGTGGGGACGCTGGGTGGAAGGAAATTTGTGGCTCCTCTCAGATTCCAGAACTTTCTGTCACCGAAATGTGAGGAAAAAGTGTTTTTTTTTGCCAGATTGTGAGGTTTGCAAAGGATTCCGGGTAACAGAAGCTGACCAGAGCCCTACAAGTCACCCCATCTTGGATTCCCATAGGTGTCTAGTTTTCAAAAATGCGCTGGTTTGCTAGGTTTCCCCAGGTGCCAGCTGTGCTAGAGGCCAAAATCCACAGGGAGGCACTTTGTTAAAAACACCTCTGTTTTCTGTGAAAAAATGTGATGTGTCCATGTTGTGTTTTGGGCCATTTCCTTTCGTGGGCGCTAGGCCTATCCACACAAGTGAGGTACCATTTTTATTGGGAAGCTTGGGGGAACGCTGGGTGGAATGAATGTTGTGGTTCCTCTCAGATTCCAGAACTTTCTGTCACCAAAATGTGACAAAAAAGTGTTTTTTTTCTCCAAATTTTGAGGTTTGCAAAAGATTCTGGGTAACAGAACCTGGTCAGAGCCCACAAGTCACCCCATCTTGGATTCCCCTGGGTGTCTAGTTTTCAAAAATTCGCTGGTTTGCTAGGTTCCCCTAGGTGTCAGCTGAGCTAGAGGCCAAAATCCACAGGTAGGCACTTTGCAAAAAACACCTCTGTTTTCTGTGAAAAAATGTGATGTGTCCACGTTGTGTTTTGGGCCATTTCCTTTTGTGGGCGCTAGGCCTACCCACACAAGTGAGGTACCATTTTTATTGAGAGACTTGGGGGAACGCTGGGTGGAAGGAAACTTGTGGTTCCTCTCAGATTCCAGAAATTTCTGTCACCGGAATGTGAGGAAAAAGTGTTTTTTTTCCACCAAATTGTGAGGTTTGCAAAGGATTCCAGGTAACAGAAGCTGATCAGAGCCCCACAAGTCACCACATCTTGGATTCCCCTAAGTGTCTAGTTTTCAAAAATGCGCTGGTTTGCTAGGTTTCCCCAGGTGCAGGCTGTGCTAGAGGCCTAAATCCACAGGTAGGCACTTTGCTAAAAACACCTCTGTTTTGTGTGAAAAAATGTGAGGTGTCCACGTTGTGTTTTGGGCTATTTTCTTTTGTGGGCGCTAGGCCTACCCACACAAGTGAGGTACCATTTTTATTGGGAGACTTGGGGGGACGCTGGGTGGAAGGAAATTTGAGACTCCTCTCAGATTCCAGAACTTTCTGTTACCGAAATGTGAGGAAAAAGTGTTTTTTTCACCAAATTGTGAGGTTTGCAAAGGATTCTGGGTAACAGAACCTGGTCTGAGCCCCACAAATCACCCCATCTTGGATTCCCCTACGTGTCTAGTTTTCCAAAATGCACTGGTTTGCTAGGTGTCCCCAGGTGCCGGCTGAGCTAGAGGCCAAAATCCACAGGTAAGCACTTTGTAAAAAATACCTCTGTTTTCTGTGAAAAAATGTGATGTATCCACGTTGTGTTTTGGGCCATTTCCTTTTGTGGGCGCTAGGCCTACCCACACAAGTGAGGTACCATTTTTATCGGGAGACTTGGGGGAACGCCCGGTGGAAGGAAAGTTGTGGCTCCTCTCAGATTCCAGAACTTTCTGTCACCGAAATGTGAGTAAAAAGTGTTTTTTTCGCCAAATTGTGAGGTTTGCAAAGGATTCTGGGTAACAGAACTGATCAGAGCCCCACAAGTCACCCCATCTTGGATTCCCCTACGTGTCTAGTTTTAAAAAATGCGCTGGTTTGCTAGGTTTCCCCAGTTGCCGGCTTAGCTAGAGGCCAAAATCCACAGGTAGGCACTTTGTTAAAAACACCTCTGTTTTCTGTGAAAAAATGTGAGGTGTCCACGTTGTGTTTTGGGCTATTTTCTTTTGTGGGCGCTAGGCCTACCCACACAAGTGAGGTACCATTTTTATTGGGAGACTTGGGGGGACGCTGGGTGGAAGGAAATTTGTGGCTCCTCTCAGATTCCAGAACTTTCTGTCACCGAAATGTGAGGAAAAAGTGTTTTTTTTTTCCAGATTGTGAGGTTTGCAAAGGATTCCGGGTAACAGAAGCTGATCAGAGCCCTACAAGTCACCCCATCTTGGATTCCCATAGGTGTCTAGTTTTCAAAAATGCGCTGGTTTGCTAGGTTTCCCCAGGTGCCAGCTGTGCTAGAGGCCAAAATCCACAGGGAGGCACTTTGTTAAAAACACCTCTGTTTTCTGTGAAAAAATGTGATGTGTCCATGTTGTGTTTTGGGCCATTTCCTTTCGTGGGCGCTAGGCCTACCCACACAAGTGAGGTACCATTTTTATTGGGAGACTTGGGGGGACGCTGGGTGGAAGGAAATTTGAGGCTCCTCTCAGATTCCAGAACTTTCCGTAACCGAAATGAGAGGAAAAAGTGTTTTTTTCACCAAATTGTGAGGTTTGCAAAGGATTCTGGGTAACAGAACCTGGTCTGAGCCCCACAAATCACCCCATCTTGGATTCCCCTAGGTGTCTAGTTTTCCAAAATGCGCTGGTTTGCTAGGTGTCCCCAGGTGCCGGCTGAGCTAGAGGCCAAAATCCACAGGTAGGCACTTTGTAAAAAATACCTCTGTTTTCTGTGACAAAATGTGATGTATCCACGTTGTGTTTTGGGCCATTTCCTTTCGTGGGCGCTAGGCCTACCCACACAAGTGAGGTACCAATTTTATCGGGAGACTTGGGGGAACGCCCGGTGGAAGGAAATTTGAGGCTCCTCTCAGATTCCAGAACTTTCTGTCACCGAAATGTGAGGAAAAAGTGTTTTTTTCGCCAAATTGTGAGGTTTGCAAAGGATTCTGGGTAACAGAACTGATCAGAGCCCCACAAGTCACCCCATCTTGGATTCCCCTTCGTGTCTAGTTTTAAAAAATGCGCTGGTTTGCTAGGTTTCCCCAGTTGCCGGCTTAGCTAGAGGCCAAAATCCACAGGTAGGCACTTTGTTAAAAACACCTCTGTTTTCTGTGAAAAAATGTGAGGTGTCCACGTTGTGTTTTGGGCTATTTTCTTTTGTGGGCGCTAGGCCTACCCACACAACTGAGGTACCATTTTTATTGGGAGACTTGTGGGGACGCTGGGTGGAAGGAAATTTGTGGCTCCTCTCAGATTCCAGAACTTTTTGTCACCGAAATGTGAGGAAAAAGTGTTTTTTTTTGCCAGATTGTGAGGTTTGCAAAGGATTCCGGGTAACAGAAGCTGACCAGAGCCCTACAAGTCACCCAATCTTGGATTCCCATAGGTGTCTAGTTTTCAAAAATGCGCTGGTTTGCTAGGTTTCCCCAGGTGCCAGCTGTGCTAGAGGCCAAAATCCACAGGGAGGCACTTTGTTAAAAACACCTCTGTTTTCTGTGAAAAAATGTGATGTGTCCATGTTGTGTTTTGGGCCATTTCCTTTCGTGGGCGCTAGGCCTACCCACACAAGTGAGGTACCATTTTTATTGGGAGACTTGGGGGAACGCTGGGTGGAATGAATGTTGTGGTTCCTCTCAGATTCCAGAACTTTCTGTCACCAAAATGTGACAAAAAAGTGTTTTTTTTCTCCAAATTTTGAGGTTTGCAAAAGATTCTGGGTAACAGAACCTGGTCAGAGCCCACAAGTCACCCCATCTTGGATTCCCCTGGGTGTCTAGTTTTCAAAAATTCGCTGGTTTGCTAGGTTTCCCCTAGGTGTCAGCTGAGCTAGAGGCCAAAATCCACAGGTAGGCACTTTGCAAAAAACACCTCTGTTTTCTGTGAAAAAATGTGATGTGTCCACGTTGTGTTTTGGGCCATTTCCTTTTGTGGGCGCTAGGCCTACCCACACAAGTGAGGTACCATTTTTATTGAGAGACTTGGGGGAACGCTGGGTGGAAGGAAACTTGTGGTTCCTCTCAGATTCCAGAAATTTCTGTCACCGGAATGTGAGGAAAAAGTGTTTTTTTTCCACCAAATTGTGAGGTTTGCAAAGGATTCCAGGTAACAGAAGCTGATCAGAGCCCCACAAGTCACCACATCTTGGATTCCCCTAAGTGTCTAGTTTTCAAAAATGCGCTGGTTTGCTAGGTTTCCCCAGGTGCAGGCTGTGCTAGAGGCCTAAATCCACAGGTAGGCACTTTGCTAAAAACACCTCTGTTTTGTGTGAAAAAATGTGAGGTGTCCACGTTGTGTTTTGGGCTATTTTCTTTTGTGGGCGCTAGGCCTACCCACACAAGTGAGGTACCATTTTTATTGGGAGACTTGGGGGGACGCTGGGTGGAAGGAAATTTGAGACTCCTCTCAGATTCCAGAACTTTCTGTTACCGAAATGTGAGGAAAAAGTGTTTTTTTCACCAAATTGTGAGGTTTGCAAAGGATTCTGGGTAACAGAACCTGGTCTGAGCCCCACAAATCACCCCATCTTGGATTCCCCTACGTGTCTAGTTTTCCAAAATGCACTGGTTTGCTAGGTGTCCCCAGGTGCCGGCTGAGCTAGAGGCCAAAATCCACAGGTAAGCACTTTGTAAAAAATACCTCTGTTTTCTGTGAAAAAATGTGATGTATCCACGTTGTGTTTTGGGCCATTTCCTTTCGTGGGCGCTAGGCCTACCCACACAAGTGAGGTACCATTTTTATCGGGAGACTTGGGGGAACGCCCGGTGGAAGGAAAGTTGTGGCTCCTCTCAGATTCCAGTACTTTCTGTCACCGAAATGTGAGTAAAAAGTGTTTTTTTCGCCAAATTGTGAGGTTTGCAAAGGATTCTGGGTAACAGAACTGATCAGAGCCCCACAAGTCACCCCATCTTGGATTCCCCTACGTGTCTAGTTTTAAAAAATGTGCTGGTTTGCTAGGTTTCCCCAGTTGCCGGCTTAGCTAGAGGCCAAAATCCACAGGTAGGCACTTTGTTAAAAACACCTCTGTTTTCTGTGAAAAAATGTGAGGTGTCCACGTTGTGTTTTGGGCTATTTTCTTTTGTGGGCGCTAGGCCTACCCACACAAGTGAGGTACCATTTTTATTGGGAGACTTGGGGGGACGCTGGGTGGAAGGAAATTTGTGGCTCCTCTCAGATTCCAGAACTTTCTGTCACCGAAATGTGAGGAAAAAGTGTTTTTTTTTCTCCAGATTGTGAGGTTTGCAAAGGATTCCGGGTAACAGAAGCTGATCAGAGCCCTACAAGTCACCCCATCTTGGATTCCCATAGGTGTCTAGTTTTCAAAAATGCGCTGGTTTGCTAGGTTTCCCCAGGTGCCAGCTGTGCTAGAGGCCAAAATCCACAGGGAGGCACTTTGTTAAAAACACCTCTGTTTTCTGTGAAAAAATGTGATGTGTCCATGTTGTGTTTTGGGCCATTTCCTTTCGTGGGCGCTAGGCCTACCCACACAAGTGAGGTACCATTTTTATTGGGAGACTTGGGGGAACGCTGGGTGGAAGGAAAGTTGTGGTTCCTCTCAGATTCCAGAACTTTCTGTCACCGAAATGTGAGGAAAAAGTGTTTTTTTCGCCAAATTGTGAGGTTTGCAAAGGATTCTGGGTAACAGAACTGATCAGAGCCCCACAAGTCACCCCATCTTGGATTCCCCTACGTGTCTAGTTTTAAAAAATGCGCTGGTTTGCTAGGTTTCCCCAGTTGCCGGCTTAGCTAGAGGGCAAAATCCACAGGTAGGCACTTTGTTAAAAACACCTCTGTTTTCTGTGAAAAAATGTGAGGTGTCCACGTTGTGTTTTGGGCTATTTTCTTTTGTGGGCGCTAGGCCTACCCACACAACTGAGGTACCATTTTTATTGGGAGACCTGTGGGGACGCTGGGTGGAAGGAAATTTGTGGCTCCTCTCAGATTCCAGAACTTTCTGTCACCGAAATGTGAGGAAAAAGTGTTTTTTTTTGCCAGATTGTGAGGTTTGCAAAGGATTCCGGGTAACAGAAGCTGATCAGAGCCCTACAAGTCACCCCATCTTGGATTCCCATAGGTGTCTAGTTTTCAAAAATGCGCTGGTTTGCTAGGTTTCCCCAGGTGCCAGCTGTGCTAGAGGCCAAAATCCACAGGGAGGCACTTTGTTAAAAACACCTCTGTTTTATGTGAAAAAATGTGATGTGTCCATGTTGTGTTTTGGGCCATTTCCTTTCGTGGGCGCTAGGCCTACCCACACAAGTGAGGTACCATTTTTATTGGGAGACTTGGGGGAACGCTGGGTGGAAGGAAAGTTGTGGTTCCTCTCAGATTCCAGAACTTTCTGTCACCAAAATGTGACAAAAAAGTGTTTTTTTTCTCCAAATTTTGAGGTTTGCAAAAGATTCTGGGTAACAGAACCTGGTCAGAGCCCACAAGTCACCCCATCTTGGATTCCCCTGGGTGTCTAGTTTTCAAAAATTCGCTGGTTTGCTAGGTTCCCCTAGGTGTCAGCTGAGCTAGAGGCCAAAATCCACAGGTAGGCACTTTGCAAAAAACACCTCTGTTTTCTGTGAAAAAATGTGATGTGTCCACGTTGTGTTTTGGGCCATTTCCTTTTGTGGGCGCTAGGCCTACCCACACAAGTGAGGTACCATTTTTATTGAGAGACTTGGGGGAACGCTGGGTGGAAGGAAACTTGTGGTTCCTCTCAGATTCCAGAAATTTCTGTCACCGGAATGTGAGGAAAAAGTGTTTTTTTTCCACTAAATTGTGAGGTTTGCAAAGGATTCCAGGTAACAGAAGCTGATCAGAGCCCCACAAGTCACCACATCTTGGATTCCCCTAAGTGTCTAGTTTTCAAAAATGCGCTGGTTTGCTAGGTTTCCCCAGGTGCAGGCTGTGCTAGAGGCCTAAATCCACAGGTAGGCACTTTGTTAAAAACACCTCTGTTTTCTGTGAAAAAATGTGAGGTGTCCACGTTGTGTTTTGGGCTATTTTCTTTTGTGGGCGCTAGGCCTACCCACACAAGTGAGGTACCATTTTTATTGGGAGACTTGGGGGGACGCTGGGTGGAAGGATATTTGAGACTCCTCTCAGATTCCAGAACTTTCTGTTACCGAAATGTGAGGAAAAAGTGTTTTTTTCACCAAATTGTGAGGTTTGCAAAGGATTCTGGGTAACAGAACCTGGTCTGAGCCCCACAAATCACCCCATCTTGGATTCCCCTAGGTGTCTAGTTTTCCAAAATGCACTGGTTTGCTAGGTGTCCCAAGGTGCCGGCTGAGCTAGAGGCCAAAATCCACAGGTAGGCACTTTGTAAAAAATATCTCTGTTTTCTGTGAAAAAATGTGATGTATCCACGTTGTGTTTTGGGCCATTTCCTTTCGTGGGCGCTAGGCCTACCCACACAAGTGAGGTACCTTTTTTATCGGGAGACTTGGGGGAACGCCCGGTGGAAGGAACGTTGTGCCTCCTCTCAGATTCCAGAACTTTCTGTCACCGAAATGTGAGGAAAAAGTATTTTTTTCGCCAAATTGTGAGATTTGCAAAGAATTCTGGGTAACAGAACTGATCAGAGCCCCACAAGTCACCCTATCTTGGATTCCCCTACGTGTCAAGTTTTAAAAAATGCGCTGGTTTGCTAGGTTTCCCAGTTGCCGGCTTATCTAGAGGCCAAAATCCACAGGTAGGCACTTTGTTAAAAACACCTCTGTTTTCTGTGAAAAAATGTGATGTATCCACGTTGTGTTTTGGGCCATTTCCTTTCGTGGGCGCTAGGCCTACCCACACAAGTGAGGTACCATTTTTATCGGGAGACTTGGGGGAACGCCCGGTGGAAGGAAAGTTGTGGCTCCTCTCAGATTCCAGAACTTTCTGTCACCGAAATGTGAGTAAAAAGTGTTTTTTTCACCAAGTTGTGAGGTTTGCAAAGGATTCTGGGTAACAGAACTGATCAGAGCCCCACAAGTCACCCCATCTTGGATTCCCCTACGTGTCTAGTTTTAAAAAATGCGCTGGTTTGCTAGGTTTCCCCAGTTGCCGGCTGTGCTAGAGGCCAAAATCCACTTTGTTAAAAACACCTCTGTTTTCTGTGAAAAAATGTGATGTGTCCACGTTGTGTTTTGTGCCATTTCCTTTCGTGGGCGCTAGGCCTACCCACACAAGTGAGGTACCATTTTTATTGGGAGACTTGGGGGAACGCTGGGTGGAAGGAAAGTTGTGGTTCCTCTCAGATTCCAGAACTTTCTGTCATCGAAATGTGACAAAAAAGTGTTTTTTTTCTCCAAATTTTGAGGTTTGCAAAAGATTCTGGGTAACAGAACCTGGTCAGAGCCCACAAGTCACCCCATCTTGGATTCCCCTGGGTGTCTAGTTTTCAAAAATTCGCTGGTTTGCTAGGTTTCCCTAGGTGTCGACTGAGCTAGAGGCCAAAATCCACAGGTAGACACTTTCCAAAAAACACCTCTGTTTTCTGTGAAAAAATTGGAGGTGTCTATGTTGTGTTTTGGGCCTTTTCCTTTCGTGGGCGCTAGGCCTACCCACACAAGTGAGGTACCATTTTTATTGGGGGTCTTGGGGGAACGCTGGGTGGACGGAAACTTGTGGTTCCTCTCAGATTCCGGAACTTTCTGTCACTGAAATGTGAGGAAAAAGTGTTTTTTTTCCGCCAAATTGTGAGGTTTGCAAAGGATTCCGGCTAACAGAACCTGGTCAGAGCCCCACAAGTCACCCCATCTTGGATTCTCCTGGGTGTCTAGTTTTCAAAAATTCGCTGGTTTGCTAGCTTTCCCTAGGTGTCGACTGAGCTAGAGGCCAAAATCCACAGGTAGACACTTTCCAAAAAACACCTCTGTTTTCTGTGAAAAAATGTGATGTGTCCACGTTGTGTTTTGGGCTATTTTCTTTTGTGGACGCTAGGCCTACCCACACAAGTGAGGTACCATTTTTATTGGGAGAATTGGGGGAACGCTGGGTGGAAGGAAAGTTGTGGTTCCTCTCAGATTCCAGAACTTTCTGTCACCGAAATGGGAGGCAAAAGTTTTTTTTTTCTCCAAATTTTGAGATTTGCAATGGATTCTGGATAACAGAACCTGGTCAGAGCCCCACAAGTCACCCCATCTTGGATTCCCCTAGGTGTCTAGTTGTCAAAAATGCACTGGGTTGCTAGGTTTCCCCAGGTGCAGGCTGTGCTAGAGGCCTAAATCCACAGGTAGGCACTTTGTTAAAAACACCTCTGTTTTCTGTGAAAAAATGTGAGGTGTCCACGTTGTGTTTTGGGCTATTTGCTTTTGTGGGCGCTAGGCCTACCCACACAAGTGAGGTACCATTTTTATTGGGAGACTTGGGGGGACGCTGGGTGGAAGGAAATTTGAGGCTCCTCTCAGATTCCAGAACTTTCCGTAACCGAAATGTGAGGAAAAAGTGTTTTTTTCACCAAATTGTGAGGTTTGCAAAGGATTCTGGGTAACAGAACCTGGTCTGAGCCCCACAAATCACCCCATCTTGGATTCCCCTAGGTGTCTAGTTTTCCAAAATGCGCTGGTTTGCTAGGTGTCCCCAGGTGCCGGCTGAGCTAGAGGCCAAAATCCACAGGTAGGCACTTTGTAAAAAATACCTCTGTTTTCTGTGACAAAATGTGATGTATCCATGTTGTGTTTTGGGCCATTTCCTTTCGTGGGCGCTAGGCCTACCCACACAAGTGAGGTACCATTTTTATCGGGAGACTTGGGGGAACGCCCGGTGGAAGGAAATTTGAGGCTCCTCTCAGATTCCAGAACTTTCTGTCACCGAAATGTGAGGAAAAAGTGTTTTTTTCGCCAAATTGTGAGGTTTGCAAAGGATTCTGGGTAACAGAACTGATCAGAGCCCCACAAGTCACCCCATCTTGGATTCCCCTACGTGTCTAGTTTTAAAAAATGCGCTGGTTTGCTAGGTTTCCCCAGTTGCCGGCTTAGCTAGAGTCCAAAATCCACAGGTAGGCACTTTGTTAAAAACACCTCTGTTTTCTGTGAAAAAATGTGAGGTGTCCACGTTGTGTTTTGGGCTATTTTCTTTTGTGGGCGCTAGGCCTACCCACACAACTGAGGTACCATTTTTATTGGGAGACTTGTGGGGACGCTGGGTGGAAGGAAATTTGTGGCTCCTCTCAGATTCCAGAACTTTCTGTCACCGAAATGTGAGGAAAAAGTGTTTTTTTTTGCCAGATTGTGAGGTTTGCAAAGGATTCCGGGTAACAGAAGCTGACCAGAGCCCTACAAGTCACCCAATCTTGGATTCCCATAGGTGTCTAGTTTTCAAAAATGCGCTGGTTTGCTAGGTTTCCCCAGGTGCCAGCTGTGCTAGAGGCCAAAATCCACAGGGAGGCACTTTGTTAAAAACACCTCTGTTTTCTGTGAAAAAATGTGATGTGTCCATGTTGTGTTTTGGGCCATTTCCTTTCGTGGGCGCTAGGCCTACCCACACAAGTGAGGTACCATTTTTATTGGGAGGCTTGGGGGAACGCTGGGTGGAATGAATGTTGTGGTTCCTCTCAGATTCCAGAACTTTCTGTCACCAAAATGTGACAAAAAAGTGTTTTTTTTCTCCAAATTTTGAGGTTTGCAAAAGATTCTGGGTAACAGAACCTGGTCAGAGCCCACAAGTCACCCCATCTTGGATTCCCCTGGGTGTCTAGTTTTCAAAAATTCGCTGGTTTGCTAGGTTCCCCTAGGTGTCAGCTGAGCTAGAGGCCAAAATCCACAGGTAGGCACTTTGCAAAAAACACCTCTGTTTTCTGTGAAAAAATGTGATGTGTCCACGTTGTGTTTTGGGCCATTTCCTTTTGTGGGCGCTAGGCCTACCCACACAAGTGAGGTACCATTTTTATTGAGAGACTTGGGGGAACGCTGGGTGGAAGGAAACTTGTGGTTCCTCTCAGATTCCAGAAATTTCTGTCACCGGAATGTGAGGAAAAAGTGTTTTTTTTCCACCAAATTGTGAGGTTTGCAAAGGATTCCAGGTAACAGAAGCTGATCAGAGCCCCACAAGTCACCACATCTTGGATTCCCCTAAGTGTCTAGTTTTCAAAAATGCGCTGGTTTGCTAGGTTTCCCCAGGTGCAGGCTGTGCTAGAGGCCTAAATCCACAGGTAGGCACTTTGCTAAAAACACCTCTGTTTTCTGTGAAAAAATGTGAGGTGTCCACATTGTGTTTTGGGCTATTTTCTTTTGTGGGCGCTAGGCCTACCCACACAAGTGAGGTACCATTTTTATTGGGAGACTTGGGGGGACGCTGGGTGGAAGGAAATTTGAGACTCCTCTCAGATTCCAGAACTTTCTGTTACCGAAATGTGAGGAAAAAGTGTTTTTTTCACCAAATTGTGAGGTTTGCAAAGGATTCTGGGTAACAGAACCTGGTCTGAGCCCCACAAATCACCCCATCTTGGATTCCCCTACGTGTCTAGTTTTCCAAAATGCACTGGTTTGCTAGGTGTCCCCAGGTGCCGGCTGAGCTAGAGGCCAAAATCCACAGGTAAGCACTTTGTAAAAAATACCTCTGTTTTCTGTGAAAAAATGTGATGTATCCACGTTGTGTTTTGGGCCATTTCCTTTCGTGGGCGCTAGGCCTACCCACACAAGTGAGGTACCATTTTTATCGGGAGACTTGGGGGAACGCCCGGTGGAAGGAAAGTTGTGGCTCCTCTCAGATTCCAGAACTTTCTGTCACCGAAATGTGAGTAAAAAGTGTTTTTTTCGCCAAATTGTGAGGTTTGCAAAGGATTCTGGGTAACAGAACTGATCAGAGCCCCACAAGTCACCCCATCTTGGATTCCCCTACGTGTCTAGTTTTAAAAAATGTGCTGGTTTGCTAGGTTTCCCCAGTTGCCGGCTTAGCTAGAGGCCAAAATCCACAGGTAGGCACTTTGTTAAAAACACCTCTGTTTTCTGTGAAAAAATGTGAGGTGTCCACGTTGTGTTTTGGGCTATTTTCTTTTGTGGGCGCTAGGCCTACCCACACAAGTGAGGTACCATTTTTATTGGGAGACTTGGGGGGACGCTGGGTGGAAGGAAATTTGTGGCTCCTCTCAGATTCCAGAACTTTCTGTCACCGAAATGTGAGGAAAAAGTGTTTTTTTTTCCAGATTGTGAGGTTTGCAAAGGATTCCGGGTAACAGAAGCTGATCAGAGCCCTACAAGTCACCCCATCTTGGATTCCCATAGGTGTCTAGTTTTCAAAAATGCGCTGGTTTGCTAGGTTTCCCCAGGTGCCAGCTGTGCTAGAGGCCAAAATCCACAGGGAGGCACTTTGTTAAAAACACCTCTGTTTTCTGTGAAAAAATGTGATGTGTCCATGTTGTGTTTTGGGCCATTTCCTTTCGTGGGCGCTAGGCCTACCCACACAAGTGAGGTACCATTTTTATTGGGAGACTTGGGGGAACGCTGGGTGGAAGGAAAGTTGTGGTTCCTCTCAGATTCCAGAACTTTCTGTCACCGAAATGTGAGGAAAAAGTGTTTTTTTCGCCAAATTGTGAGGTTTGCAAAGGATTCTGGGTAACAGAACTGATCAGAGCCCCACAAGTCACCCCATCTTGGATTCCCCTACGTGTCTAGTTTTAAAAAATGCGCTGGTTTGCTAGGTTTCCCCAGTTGCCGGCTTAGCTAGAGGGCAAAATCCACAGGTAGGCACTTTGTTAAAAACACCTCTGTTTTCTGTGAAAAAATGTGAGGTGTCCACGTTGTGTTTTGGGCTATTTTCTTTTGTGGGCGCTAGGCCTACCCACACAACTGAGGTACCATTTTTATTGGGAGACTTGTGGGGACGCTGGGTGGAAGGAAATTTGTGGCTCCTCTCAGATTCCAGAACTTTCTGTCACCGAAATGTGAGGAAAAAGTGTTTTTTTTTGCCAGATTGTGAGGTTTGCAAAGGATTCCGGGTAACAGAAGCTGATCAGAGCCCTACAAGTCACCCCATCTTGGATTCCCATAGGTGTCTAGTTTTCAAAAATGCGCTGGTTTGCTAGGTTTCCCCAGGTGCCAGCTGTGCTAGAGGCCAAAATCCACAGGGAGGCACTTTGTTAAAAACACCTCTGTTTTCTGTGAAAAAATGTGATGTGTCCATGTTGTGTTTTGGGCCATTTCCTTTCGTGTGCGCTAGGCCTACCCACACAAGTGAGGTACCATTTTTATTGGGAGACTTGGGGGAACGCTGGGTGGAAGGAAAGTTGTGGTTCCTCTCAGATTCCAGAACTTTCTGTCACCAAAATGTGACAAAAAAGTGTTTTTTTTCTCCAAATTTTGAGGTTTGCAAAAGATTCTGGGTAACAGAACCTGGTCAGAGCCCACAAGTCACCCCATCTTGGATTCCCCTGGGTGTCTAGTTTTCAAAAATTCGCTGGTTTGCTAGGTTCCCCTAGGTGTCAGCTGAGCTAGAGGCCAAAATCCACAGGTAGGCACTTTGCAAAAAACACCTCTGTTTTCTGTGAAAAAATGTGATGTGTCCACGTTGTGTTTTGGGCCATTTCCTTTTGTGGGCGCTAGGCCTACCCACACAAGTGAGGTACCATTTTTATTGAGAGACTTGGGGGAACGCTGGGTGGAAGGAAACTTGTGGTTCCTCTCAGATTCCAGAAATTTCTGTCACCGGAATGTGAGGAAAAAGTGTTTTTTTTCCACCAAATTGTGAGGTTTGCAAAGGATTCCAGGTAACAGAAGCTGATCAGAGCCCCACAAGTCACCACATCTTGGATTCCCCTAAGTGTCTAGTTTTCAAAAATGCGCTGGTTTGCTAGGTTTCCCCAGGTGCAGGCTGTGCTAGAGGCCTAAATCCACAGGTAGGCACTTTGTTAAAAACACCTCTGTTTTCTGTGAAAAAATGTGAGGTGTCCACGTTGTGTTTTGGGCTATTTTCTTTTGTGGGCGCTAGGCCTACCCACACAAGTGAGGTACCATTTTTATTGGGAGACTTGGGGGGACGCTGGGTGGAAGGATATTTGAGACTCCTCTCAGATTCCAGAACTTTCTGTTACCGAAATGTGAGGAAAAAGTGTTTTTTTCACCAAATTGTGAGGTTTGCAAAGGATTCTGGGTAACAGAACCTGGTCTGAGCCCCACAAATCACCCCATCTTGGATTCCCCTAGGTGTCTAGTTTTCCAAAATGCACTGGTTTGCTAGGTTTCCCAAGGTGCCGGCTGAGCTAGAGGCCAAAATCCACAGGTAGGCACTTTGTAAAAAATATCTCTGTTTTCTGTGAAAAAATGTGATGTATCCACGTTGTGTTTTGGGCCATTTCCTTTCGTGGGCGCTAGGCCTACCCACACAAGTGAGGTACCTTTTTTATCGGGAGACTTGGGGGAACGCCCGGTGGAAGGAACGTTGTGCCTCCTCTCAGATTCCAGAACTTTCTGTCACCGAAATGTGAGGAAAAAGTATTTTTTTCGCCAAATTGTGAGATTTGCAAAGAATTCTGGGTAACAGAACTGATCAGAGCCCCACAAGTCACCCTATCTTGGATTCCCCTACGTGTCAAGTTTTAAAAAATGCGCTGGTTTGCTAGGTTTCCCAGTTGCCGGCTTATCTAGAGGCCAAAATCCACAGGTAGGCACTTTGTTAAAAACACCTCTGTTTTCTGTGAAAAAATGTGATGTATCCACGTTGTGTTTTGGGCCATTTCCTTTCGTGGGCGCTAGGCCTACCCACACAAGTGAGGTACCATTTTTATCGGGAGACTTGGGGGAACGCCCGGTGGAAGGAAAGTTGTGGCTCCTCTCAGATTCCAGAACTTTCTGTCACCGAAATGTGAGTAAAAAGTGTTTTTTTCGCCAAATTGTGAGGTTTGCAAAGGATTCTGGGTAACAGAACTGATCAGAGCCCCACAAGTCACCCCATCTTGGATTCCCCTACGTGTCTAGTTTTAAAAAATGCGCTGGTTTGCTAGGTTTCCCCAGTTGCCGGCTGTGCTAGAGGCCAAAATCCACTTTGTTAAAAACACCTCTGTTTTCTGTGAAAAAATGTGATGTGTCCACGTTGTGTTTTGTGCCATTTCCTTTCGTGGGCGCTAGGCCTACCCACACAAGTGAGGTACCATTTTTATTGGGAGACTTGGGGGAACGCTGGGTGGAAGGAAAGTTGTGGTTCCTCTCAGATTCCAGAACTTTCTGTCATCGAAATGTGACAAAAAAGTGTTTTTTTTCTCCAAATTTTGAGGTTTGCAAAAGATTCTGGGTAACAGAACCTGGTCAGAGCCCACAAGTCACCCCATCTTGGATTCCCCTGGGTGTCTAGTTTTCAAAAATTCGCTGGTTTGCTAGGTTTCCCTAGGTGTCGACTGAGCTAGAGGCCAAAATCCACAGGTAGACACTTTCCAAAAAACACCTCTGTTTTCTGTGAAAAAATTGGAGGTGTCTATGTTGTGTTTTGGGCCTTTTCCTTTCGTGGGCGCTAGGCCTACCCACAGAAGTGAGGTACCATTTTTATTGGGGGTCTTGGGGGAACGCTGGGTGGACGGAAACTTGTGGTTCCTCTCAGATTCCGGAACTTTCTGTCACTGAAATGTGAGGAAAAAGTGTTTTTTTTTCGCCAAATTGTGAGGTTTGCAAAGGATTCCGGCTAACAGAACCTGGTCAGAGCCCCACAAGTCACCCCATCTTGGATTCTCCTGGGTGTCTAGTTTTCAAAAATTCGCTGGTTTGCTAGGTTTCCCTAGGTGTCGACTGAGCTAGAGGCCAAAATCCACAGGTAGACACTTTCCAAAAAACACCTCTGTTTTCTGTGAAAAAATGTGATGTGTCCACGTTGTGTTTTGGGCTATTTTCTTTTGTGGACGCTAGGCCTACCCACACAAGTGAGGTACCATTTTTATTGGGAGAATTGGGGGAACGCTGGGTGGAAGGAAAGTTGTGGTTCCTCTCAGATTCCAGAACTTTCTGTCACCGAAATGGGAGGCAAACGTTTTTTTTTTCTCCAAATTTTGAGATTTGCAATGGATTCTGGATAACAGAACCTGGTCAGAGCCCCACAAGTCACCCCATCTTGGATTCCCCTAGGTGTCTAGTTGTCAAAAATGCACTGGGTTGCTAGGTTTCCCCAGGTGCAGGCTGTGCTAGAGGCCTAAATCCACAGGTAGGCACTTTGTTAAAAACACCTCTGTTTTCTGTGAAAAAATGTGAGGTGTCCACGTTGTGTTTTGGGCTATTTGCTTTTGTGGGCGCTAGGCCTACCCACACAAGTGAGGTACCATTTTTATTGGGAGACTTGGGGGGACGCTGGGTGGAAGGAAATTTGAGGCTCCTCTCAGATTCCAGAACTTTCCATAACCGAAATGTGAGGAAAAAGTGTTTTTTTCACCAAATTGTGAGGTTTGCAAAGGATTCTGGGTAACAGAACCTGGTCTGAGCCCCACAAATCACCCCATCTTGGATTCCCCTAGGTGTCTAGTTTTCCAAAATGCGCTGGTTTGCTAGGTGTCCCCAGGTGCCGGCTGAGCTAGAGGCCAAAATCCACAGGTAGGCACTTTGTAAAAAATACCTCTGTTTTCTGTGACAAAATGTGATGTATCCACGTTGTGTTTTGGGCCATTTCCTTTCGTGGGCGCTAGGCCTACCCACACAAGTGAGGTACCATTTTTATCGGGAGACTTGGGGGAACGCCCGGTGGAAGGAAATTTGAGGCTCCTCTCAGATTCCAGAACTTTCTGTCACCGAAATGTGAGGAAAAAGTGTTTTTTTCGCCAAATTGTGAGGTTTGCAAAGGATTCTGGGTAACAGAACTGATCAGAGCCCCACAAGTCACCCCATCTTGGATTCCCCTACGTGTCTAGTTTTAAAAAATGCGCTGGTTTGCTAGGTTTCCCCAGTTGCCGGCTTAGCTAGAGGCCAAAATCCACAGGTAGGCACTTTGTTAAAAACACCTCTGTTTTCTGTGAAAAAATGTGAGGTGTCCACGTTGTGTTTTGGGCTATTTTCTTTTGTGGGCGCTAGGCCGACCCACACAACTGAGGTACCATTTTTATTGGGAGACTTGTGGGGACGCTGGGTGGAAGGAAATTTGTGGCTCCTCTCAGATTCCAGAACTTTCTGTCACCGAAATGTGAGGAAAAAGTTTTTTTTTTTGCCAGATTGTGAGGTTTGCAAAGGATTCCGGGTAACAGAAGCTGACCAGAGCCCTACAAGTCACCCCATCTTGGATTCCCATAGGTGTCTAGTTTTCAAAAATGCGCTGGTTTGCTAGGTTTCCCCAGGTGCCAGCTGTGCTAGAGGCCAAAATCCACAGGGAGGCACTTTGTTAAAAACACCTCTGTTTTCTGTGAAAAAATGTGATGTGTCCATGTTGTGTTTTGGGCCATTTCCTTTCGTGGGCGCTAGGCCTACCCACACAAGTGAGGTACCATTTTTATTGGGAGGCTTGGGGGAACGCTGGGTGGAAGGAATGTTGTGGTTCCTCTCAGATTCCAGAACTTTCTGTCACCAAAATGTGACAAAAAAGTGTTTTTTTTCTCCAAATTTTGAGGTTTGCAAAAGATTCTGGGTAACAGAACCTGGTCAGAGCCCACAAGTCACCCCATCTTGGATTCCCCTGGGTGTCTAGTTTTCAAAAATTCGCTGGTTTGCTAGGTTCCCCTAGGTGTCAGCTGAGCTAGAGGCCAAAATCCACAGGTAGGCACTTTGCAAAAAACACCTCTGTTTTCTGTGAAAAAATGTGATGTGTCCACGTTGTGTTTTGGGCCATTTCCTTTTGTGGGCGCTAGGCCTACCCACACAAGTGAGGTACCATTTTTATTGAGAGACTTGGGGGAACGCTGGGTGGAAGGAAACTTGTGGTTCCTCTCAGATTCCAGAAATTTCTGTCACCGGAATGTGAGGAAAAAGTGTTTTTTTTCCACCAAATTGTGAGGTTTGCAAAGGATTCCAGGTAACAGAAGCTGATCAGAGCCCCACAAGTCACCACATCTTGGATTCCCCTAAGTGTCTAGTTTTCAAAAATGCGCTGGTTTGCTAGGTTTCCCCAGGTGCAGGCTGTGCTAGAGGCCTAAATCCACAGGTAGGCACTTTGCTAAAAACACCTCTGTTTTCTGTGAAAAAATGTGAGGTGTCCACGTTGTGTTTTGGGCTATTTTCTTTTGTGGGCGCTAGGCCTACCCACACAAGTGAGGTACCATTTTTATTGGGAGACTTGGGGGGACGCTGGGTGGAAGGAAATTTGAGACTCCTCTCAGATTCCAGAACTTTCTGTTACCGAAATGTGAGGAAAAAGTGTTTTTTTCACCAAATTGTGAGGTTTGCAAAGGATTCTGGGTAACAGAACCTGGTCTGAGCCCCACAAATCACCCCATCTTGGATTCCCCTACGTGTCTAGTTTTCCAAAATGCACTGGTTTGCTAGGTGTCCCCAGGTGCCGGCTGAGCTAGAGGCCAAAATCCACAGGTAAGCACTTTGTAAAAAATACCTCTGTTTTCTGTGAAAAAATGTGATGTATCCACGTTGTGTTTTGGGCCATTTCCTTTCGTGGGCGCTAGGCCTACCCACACAAGTGAGGTACCATTTTTATCGGGAGACTTGGGGGAACGCCCGGTGGAAGGAAAGTTGTGGCTCCTCTCAGATTCCAGAACTTTCTGTCACCGAAATGTGAGTAAAAAGTGTTTTTTTCGCCAAATTGTGAGGTTTGCAAAGGATTCTGGGTAACAGAACTGATCAGAGCCCCACAAGTCACCCCATCTTGGCTTCCCCTACGTGTCTAGTTTTAAAAAATGCGCTGGTTTGCTAGGTTTCCCCAGTTGCCGGCTTAGCTAGAGGCCAAAATCCACAGGTAGGCACTTTGTTAAAAACACCTCTGTTTTCTGTGAAAAAATGTGAGGTGTCCACGTTGTGTTTTGGGCTATTTTCTTTTGTGGGCGCTAGGCCTACCCACACAAGTGAGGTACCATTTTTATTGGGAGACTTGGGGGGACGCTGGGTGGAAGGAAATTTGTGGCTCCTCTCAGATTCCAGAACTTTCTGTCACCGAAATGTGAGGAAAAAGTGTTTTTTTTTTCCAGATTGTGAGGTTTGCAAAGGATTCCGGGTAACAGAAGCTGATCAGAGCCCTACAAGTCACCCCATCTTGGATTCCCATAGGTGTCTAGTTTTCAAAAATGCGCTGGTTTGCTAGGTTTCCCCAGGTGCCAGCTGTGTTAGAGGCCAAAATCCACAGGGAGGCACTTTGTTAAAAACACCTCTGTTTTCTGTGAAAAAATTTGATGTGTCCATGTTGTGTTTTGGGCCATTTCCTTTCGTGGGCGCTAGGCCTACCCACACAAGTGAGGTACCATTTTTATTGGGAGACTTGGGGGAACGCTGGTTGGAAGGAAAGTTGTGGTTCCTCTCAGATTCCAGAACTTTCTGTCACCGAAATGTGAGGAAAAAGTGTTTTTTTTCGCCAAATTGTGAGGTTTGCAAAGGATTCTGGGTAACAGAACTGATCAGAGCCCCACAAGTCACCCCATCTTGGATTCCCCTACGTGTCTAGTTTTAAAAAATGCGCTGGTTTGCTAGGTTTCCCCAGTTGCCGGCTTAGCTAGAGGCCAAAATCCACAGGTAGGCACTTTGTTAAAAACACCTCTGTTTTCTGTGAAAAAATGTGAGGTGTCCACGTTGTGTTTTGGGCTATTTTCTTTTGTGGGCGCTAGGCCTACCCACACAACTGAGGTACCATTTTTATTGGGAGACTTGTGGGGACGCTGGGTGGAAGGAAATTTGTGGCTCCTCTCAGATTCCAGAACTTTCTGTCACCGAAATGTGAGGAAAAAGTGTTTTTTTTTGCCAGATTGTGAGGTTTGCAAAGGATTCCGGGTAACAGAAGCTGATCAGAGCCCTACAAGTCACCCCATCTTGGATTCCCATAGGTGTCTAGTTTTCAAAAATGCGCTGGTTTGCTAGGTTTCCCCAGGTGCCAGCTGTGCTAGAGGCCAAAATCCACAGGGAGGCACTTTGTTAAAAACACCTCTGTTTTCTGTGAAAAAATGTGATGTGTCCATGTTGTGTTTTGGGCCATTTCCTTTCGTGGGCGCTAGGCCTACCCACACAAGTGAGGTACCATTTTTATTGGGAGACTTGGGGGAACGCTGGGTGGAAGGAAAGTTGTGGTTCCTCTCAGATTCCAGAACTTTCTGTCACCAAAATGTGACAAAAAAGTGTTTTTTTTTTGCCAGATTGTGAGGTTTGCAAAAGATTCTGGGTAACAGAACCTGGTCAGAGCCCACAAGTCACCCCATCTTGGATTCCCCTGGGTGTCTAGTTTTCAAAAATTCGCTGGTTTGCTAGGTTCCCCTAGGTGTCAGCTGAGCTAGAGGCCAAAATCCACAGGTAGGCACTTTGCAAAAAACACCTCTGTTTTCTGTGAAAAAGTGTGATGTGTCCACGTTGTGTTTTGGGCCATTTCCTTTTGTGGGCGCTAGGCCTACCCACACAAGTGAGGTACCATTTTTATTGAGAGACTTGGGGGAACGCTGGGTGGAAGGAAACTTGTGGTTCCTCTCAGATTCCAGAAATTTCTGTCACCGGAATGTGAGGAAAAAGTGTTTTTTTTCCACCAAATTGTGAGGTTTGCAAAGGATTCCAGGTAACAGAAGCTGATCAGAGCCCCACAAGTCACCACATCTTGGATTCCCCTAAGTGTCTAGTTTTCAAAAATGCGCTGGTTTGCTAGGTTTCCCCAGGTGCAGGCTGTGCTGGAGGCCTAAATCCACAGGTAGGCACTTTGTTAAAAACACCTCTGTTTTCTGTGAAAAAATGTGAGGTGTCCACGTTGTGTTTTGGGCTATTTTCTTTTGTGGGCGCTAGGCCTACCCACACAAGTGAGGTACCATTTTTATTGGGAGACTTGGGGGGACGCTGGGTGGAAGGATATTTTAGACTCCTCTCAGATTCCAGAACTTTCTGTTACCGAAATGTGAGGAAAAAGTGTTTTTTTCACCAAATTGTGAGGTTTGCAAAGGATTCTGGGTAACAGAACCTGGTCTGAGCCCCACAAATCACCCCATCTTGGATTCCCCTAGGTGTCTAGTTTTCCAAAATGCACTGGTTTGCTAGGTGTCCCAAGGTGCCGGCTGAGCTAGAGGCCAAAATCCACAGGTAGGCACTTTGTAAAAAATATCTCTGTTTTCTGTGAAAAAATGTGATGTATCCACGTTGTGTTTTGGGCCATTTCCTTTCGTGGGCGCTAGGCCTACCCACACAAGTGAGGTACCTTTTTTATCGGGAGACTTGGGGGAACGCCCGGTGGAAGGAACGTTGTGCCTCCTCTCAGATTCCAGAACTTTCTGTCACCGAAATGTGAGGAAAAAGTATTTTTTTCGCCAAATTGTGAGATTTGCAAAGGATTCTGGGTAACAGAACTGATCAGAGCCCCACAAGTCACCCTATCTTGGATTCCCCTACGTGTCAAGTTTTAAAAAATGCGCTGGTTTGCTAGGTTTCCCAGTTGCCGGCTTATCTAGAGGCCAAAATCCACAGGTAGGCACTTTGTTAAAAACACCTCTGTTTTCTGTGAAAAAATGTGATGTATCCACGTTGTGTTTTGGGCCATTTCCTTTCGTGGGCGCTAGGCCTACCCACACAAGTGAGGTACCATTTTTATCGGGAGACTTGGGGGAACGCCCGGTGGAAGGAAAGTTGTGGCTCCTCTCAGATTCCAGAACTTTCTGTCACCGAAATGTGAGTAAAAAGTGTTTTTTTCGCCAAATTGTGAGGTTTGCAAAGGATTCTGGGTAACAGAACTGATCAGAGCCCCACAAGTCACCCCATCTTGGATTCCCCTACGTGTCTAGTTTTAAAAAATGCGCTGGTTTGCTAGGTTTCCCCAGTTGCCGGCTGTGCTAGAGGCCAAAATCCACTTTGTTAAAAACACCTCTGTTTTCTGTGAAAAAATGTGATGTGTCCACGTTGTGTTTTGTGCCATTTCCTTTCGTGGGCGCTAGGCCTACCCACACAAGTGAGGTACCATTTTTATTGGGAGACTTGGGGGAACGCTGGGTGGAAGGAAAGTTGTGGTTCCTCTCAGATTCCAGAACTTTCTGTCATCGAAATGTGACAAAAAAGTGTTTTTTTTCTCCAAATTTTGAGGTTTGCAAAAGATTCTGGGTAACAGAACCTGGTCAGAGCCCACAAGTCACCCCATCTTGGATTCCCCTGGGTGTCTAGTTTTCAAAAATTCGCTGGTTTGCTAGGTTTCCCTAGGTGTCGACTGAGCTAGAGGCCAAAATCCACAGGTAGACACTTTCCAAAAAACACCTCTGTTTTCTGTAAAAAAATTGGAGGTGTCTATGTTGTGTTTTGGGCCTTTTCCTTTCGTGGGCGCTAGGCCTACCCACACAAGTGAGGTACCATTTTTATTGGGGGTCTTGGGGGAACGCTGGGTGGACGGAAACTTGTGGTTCCTCTCAGATTCCGGAACTTTCTGTCACTGAAATGTGAGGAAAAAGTGTTTTTTTTTCGCCAAATTGTGAGGTTTGCAAAGGATTCCGGCTAACAGAACCTGGTCAGAGCCCCACAAGTCACCCCATCTTGGATTCTCCTGGGTGTCTAGTTTTCAAAAATTCGCTGGTTTGCTAGGTTTCCCTAGGTGTCGACTGAGCTAGAGGCCAAAATCCACAGGTAGACACTTTCCAAAAAACACCTCTGTTTTCTGTGAAAAAATGTGATGTGTCCACGTTGTGTTTTGGGCTATTTTCTTTTGTGGACGCTAGGCCTACCCACACAAGTGAGGTACCATTTTTATTGGGAGACTTGGGGGGACGCTGGGTGGAAGGACATTTGTGGCTCATCTCAGATTCCAGAACTTTCTGTCACCGAAATGTGAGGAAAAAGTGTTTTTATTTGCCAAATTGTGAGGTTTGCAAAGGATTCCGGGTAACAGAAGCTGATCAGAGCCCTACAAGTCACTGCATCTTGGATTCCCCTCGGTGTCTAGTTTTCAAAAATGCGCTGGTTTGCTAGGTTTCCCCAGGTGCCGGCTCTGCTAGAGGCCAAAATCCACAGGGAGGCACTTTGTTAAAAACACCTCTGTTTTCTGTGAAAAATTATGATGTGTCCACGTTGTGTTTTGTGCCATTTCCTTTCGTGGGCGCTAGGCCTACCCACACAAGTGAGGTACCATTTTTATTGAGAGACTTGGGGGAACGCTGGGTGGAAGGAAACTTGTGGTTCCTCTCAGATTCCAGAAATTTCTGTCACCGAAATGTGAGGAAAAAGTGTTTTTTTTCTGCCAAATTGTGAGGTTTGCAAAGGATTCCAGGTAACAGAAGCTGATCAGAGCCCCACAAGTCACCACATCTTGGATTCCCTTAGTGTCTAGTTTTCAAAAATGCGCTGGTTTGCTAGGTTTCCCCAGGTGCAGGCTGTGCTAGAGGCCTAAATCCACAGGTAGGCACTTTGTTAAAAACACCTCTGTTTTCTGTGAAAAAATGTGAGGTGTCCACGTTGTGTTTTGGGCTATTTTCTTTTGTGGGCGCTAGGCCTACCCACACAAGTGAGGTACCATTTTTATTGGGAGACTTGGGGGGACGCTGGGTGGAAGGAAATTTGAGGCTCCTCTCAGATTCCAGAACTTTCTGTCACCGAAATTTGAGGAAAAAGTGTTTTTTTCACCAAATTGTGAGGTTTGCAAAGGATTCTGTTTAACAGAACCTGGTCTGAGCCCCACAAATCACCCCATCTTGGATTCCCCTAGGTGTCTAGTTTTCCAAAATGCACTGGTTTGCTAGGTGTCCCCAGGTGCCGGCTGAGCTAGAGGCCAAAATCCACAGGTAGGCACTTTGTAAAAAATACCTCTGTTTTCTGTGAAAAAATGTGATGTATCCACGTTGTGTTTTGGGCCATTTCCTTTCGTGGGCGCTAGGCCTACCCACACAAGTGAGGTACCATTTTTATCGGGAGACTTGGGGGAACGCCCGGTGGAAGGAAAGTTGTGGCTCCTCTCAGATTCCAGAACTTTCTGTCACCGAAATGTGAGGAAAAAGTGTTTTTTTCGCCAAATTGTGAGGTTTGCAAAGGATTCTGGGTAACAGAATTGATCAGAGCCCCACACATCACCCCATCTTGGATTCCCCTACGTGTCTAGTTTTCAAATATGCGCTGGTTTGCTAGGTTTCCCCAGTTGCCGGCTTAGCTAGAGGCCAAAATCCACAGCTAGGCACTTTGTTAAAAACACCTCTGTTTTCTGTGAAAAAATGTGAGGTGTCCACGTTGTGTTTTGGGCTATTTTCTTTTGTGGGCGCTAGGCCTACCCACACAACTGAGGTACCATTTTTATTGGGAGACTTGGGGGGACGCTGGGTGGAAGGAAATTTGTGGCTCCTCTCAGATTCCAGAACTTTCTGTCACCAAAATGTGAGGAAAAAGTGTTTTTTTTTGCCAAATTGTGAGGTTTGCAAAGGATTCCGGGTAACAGAAGCTGATCAGAGCCCTACAAGTCACCCCATCTTGGATTCCCATAGGTGTCTAGTTTTCAAAAGTGAGCTGGTTTGCTAGGTTTCCCCAGGTGCCAGCTGTGCCAGAGGCCTAAATCCACAGGGAGGCACTTTGTTAAAAACACCTCTGTTTTCTGTGAAAAAAATGTGATGTGTCCACGTTGTGTTTTGGGTCATTTCCTTTCGTGGGCGCTAGGCCTACCCACACAAGTGAGGTACCATTTTTATTGGGAGACTTGGGGGAACGCTGGGTGGAAGGAAAGTTGTGGTTTCTCTCAAATTCCAGAACTTTCTGTCACCGAAATGTTACAAAAAAGTGTTCTTTTTCTCCAAATTTTGAGGTTTGCAAAAGATTCTGGGTAACAGAACCTGGTCAGAGCCCACAAGTCACCCCATCTTGGATTCCCCTGGGTGTCTAGTTTTCAAAAATGTGCTGGTTTGCTAGGTTTCCCTAGGTGTCGACTGAGCTGGAGGCCAAAATCCACAGGTAGACACTTTCCAAAAAACACCTCTGTTTTCTGTGAAAAAATTGGAGGTGTCTATGTTGTGTTTTGGGCCTTTTCCTTTCGTGGGCGCTAGGCCTACCCACACAAGTGAGGTACCATTTTTATTGGGGGTCTTGGGGGAACGCTGGGTGGACGGAAACTTGTGGTTCCTCTCAGATTCCGGAACTTTCTGTCACTGAAATGTGAGGAAAAAGTGTTTTTTTTTCGCCAAATTGTGAGGTTTGCAAAGGATTCCGGCTAACAGAACCTGGTCAGAGCCCCACAAGTCACCCCATCTTGGATTCTCCTGGGTGTCTAGTTTTCAAAAATTCGCTGGTTTGCTAGGTTTCCCTAGGTGTCGACTGAGCTAGAGGCCAAAATCCACAGGTAGACACTTTCCAAAAAACACCTCTGTTTTCTGTGAAAAAATGTGATGTGTCCACGTTGTGTTTTGGGCTATTTTCTTTTGTGGACGCTAGGCCTACCCACACAAGTGAGGTACCATTTTTATTGGGAGAATTGGGGGAACGCTGGGTGGAAGGAAAGTTGTGGTTCCTCTCAGATTCCAGAACTTTCTGTCACCGAAATGGGAGGCAAAAGTTTTTTTTTTCTCCAAATTTTGAGATTTGCAATGGATTCTGGATAACAGAACCTGGTCAGAGCCCCACAAGTCACCCCATCTTGGATTCCCCTAGGTGTCTAGTTGTCAAAAATGCACTGGGTTGCTAGGTTTCCCCAGGTGCAGGCTGTGCTAGAGGCCTAAATCCACAGGTAGGCACTTTGTTAAAAACACCTCTGTTTTCTGTGAAAAAATGTGAGGTGTCCACGTTGTGTTTTGGGCTATTTGCTTTTGTGGGCGCTAGGCCTACCCACACAAGTGAGGTACCATTTTTATTGGGAGACTTGGGGGGACGCTGGGTGGAAGGAAATTTGAGGCTCCTCTCAGATTCCAGAGCTTTCCGTAACCGAAATGTGAGGAAAAAGTGTTTTTTTCACCAAATTGTGAGGTTTGCAAAGGATTCTGGGTAACAGAACCTGGTCTGAGCCCCACAAATCACCCCATCTTGGATTCCCCTAGGTGTCTAGTTTTCCAAAATGCGCTGGTTTGCTAGGTGTCCCCAGGTGCCGGCTGAGCTAGAGGCCAAAATCCACAGGTAGGCACTTTGTAAAAAATACCTCTGTTTTCTGTGACAAAATGTGATGTATCCACGTTGTGTTTTGGGCCATTTCCTTTCGTGGGCGCTAGGCCTACCCACACAAGTGAGGTACCATTTTTATCGGGAGACTTGGGGGAACGCCCGGTGGAAGGAAATTTGAGGCTCCTCTCAGATTCCAGAACTTTCTGTCACCGAAATGTGAGGAAAAAGTGTTTTTTTCGCCAAATTGTGAGGTTTGCAAAGGATTCTGGGTAACAGAACTGATCAGAGCCCCACAAGTCACCCCATCTTGGATTCCCCTACGTGTCTAGTTTTAAAAAATGCGCTGGTTTGCTAGGTTTCCCCAGTTGCCGGCTTAGCTAGAGGCCAAAATCCACAGGTAGGCACTTTGTTAAAAACACCTCTGTTTTCTGTGAAAAAATGTGAGGTGTCCACGTTGTGTTTTGGGCTATTTTCTTTTGTGGGCGCTAGGCCTACCCACACAACTGAGGTACCATTTTTATTGGGAGACTTGTGGGGACGCTGGGTGGAAGGAAATTTGTGGCTCCTCTCAGATTCCAGAACTTTCTGTCACCGAAATGTGAGGAAAAAGTGTTTTTTTTTGCCAGATTGTGAGGTTTGCAAAGGATTCCGGGTAACAGAAGCTGACCAGAGCCCTACAAGTCACCCCATCTTGGATTCCCATAGGTGTCTAGTTTTCAAAAATGCGCTGGTTTGCTAGGTTTCCCCAGGTGCCAGCTGTGCTAGAGGCCAAAATCCACAGGGAGGCACTTTGTTAAAAACACCTCTGTTTTCTGTGAAAAAATGTGATGTGTCCATGTTGTGTTTTGGGCCATTTCCTTTCGTGGGCGCTAGGCCTACCCACACAAGTGAGGTACCATTTTTATTGGGAGGCTTGGGGGAACGCTGGGTGGAAGGAATGTTGTGGTTCCTCTCAGATTCCAGAACTTTCTGTCACCAAAATGTGACAAAAAAGTGTTTTTTCTCTCCAAATTTTGAGGTTTGCAAAAGATTCTGGGTAACAGAACCTGGTCAGAGCCCACAAGTCACCCCATCTTGGATTCCCCTGGGTGTCTAGTTTTCAAAAATTCGCTGGTTTGCTAGGTTCCCCTAGGTGTCAGCTGAGCTAGAGGCCAAAATCCACAGGTAGGCACTTTGCAAAAAACACCTCTGTTTTCTGTGAAAAAATGTGATGTGTCCACGTTGTGTTTTGGGCCATTTCCTTTTGTGGGCGCTAGGCCTACCCACACAAGTGAGGTACCATTTTTATTGAGAGACTTGGGGGAACGCTGGGTGGAAGGAAACTTGTGGTTCCTCTCAGATTCCAGAAATTTCTGTCACCGGAATGTGAGGAAAAAGTGTTTTTTTTCCACCAAATTGTGAGGTTTGCAAAGGATTCCAGGTAACAGAAGCTGATCAGAGCCCCACAAGTCACCACATCTTGGATTCCCCTAAGTGTCTAGTTTTCAAAAATGCGCTGGTTTGCTAGGTTTCCCCAGGTGCAGGCTGTGCTAGAGGCCTAAATCCACAGGTAGGCACTTTGCTAAAAACACCTCTGTTTTCTGTGAAAAAATGTGAGGTGTCCACGTTGTGTTTTGGGCTATTTTCTTTTGTGGGCGCTAGGCCTAGCCACACAAGTGAGGTACCATTTTTATTGGGAGACTTGGGGGGACGCTGGGTGGAAGGAAATTTGAGACTCCTCTCAGATTCCAGAACTTTCTGTTACCGAAATGTGAGGAAAAAGTGTTTTTTTCACCAAATTGTGAGGTTTGCAAAGGATTCTGGGTAACAGAACCTGGTCTGAGCCCCACAAATCACCCCATCTTGGATTCCCCTACGTGTCTAGTTTTCCAAAATGCACTGGTTTGCTAGGTGTCCCCAGGTGCCGGCTGAGCTAGAGGCCAAAATCCACAGGTAAGCACTTTGTAAAAAATACCTCTGTTTTCTGTGAAAAAATGTGATGTATCCACGTTGTGTTTTGGGCCATTTCCTTTCGTGGGCGCTAGGCCTACCCACACAAGTGAGGTACCATTTTTATCGGGAGACTTGGGGGAACGCCCGGTGGAAGGAAAGTTGTGGCTCCTCTCAGATTCCAGAACTTTCTGTCACCGAAATGTGAGTAAAAAGTGTTTTTTTCGCCAAATTGTGAGGTTTGCAAAGGATTCTGGGTAACAGAACTGATCAGAGCCCCACAAGTCACCCCATCTTGGATTCCCCTACGTGTCTAGTTTTAAAAAATGCGCTGGTTTGCTAGGTTTCCCCAGTTGCCGTCTTAGCTAGAGGCCAAAATCCACAGGTAGGCACTTTGTTAAAAACACCTCTGTTTTCTGTGAAAAAATGTGAGGTGTCCACGTTGTGTTTTGGGCTATTTTCTTTTGTGGGCGCTAGGCTTACCCACACAAGTGAGGTACCATTTTTATTGGGAGACTTGGGGGGACGCTGGGTGGAAGGAAATTTGTGGCTCCTCTCAGATTCCAGAACTTTCTGTCACCGAAATGTGAGGAAAAAGTGTTTTTTTTTTCCAGATTGTGAGGTTTGCAAAGGATTCCGGGTAACAGAAGCTGATCAGAGCCCTACAAGTCACCCCATCTTGGATTCCCATAGGTGTCTAGTTTTCAAAAATGCGCTGGTTTGCTAGGTTTCCCCAGGTGCCAGCTGTGCTAGAGGCCAAAATCCACAGGGAGGCACTTTGTTAAAAACACCTCTGTTTTCTGTGAAAAAATGTGATGTGTCCATGTTGTGTTTTGGGCCATTTCCTTTCGTGGGCGCAAGGCCTACCCACACAAGTGAGGTACCATTTTTATTGGGAGACTTGGGGGAACGCCCGGTGGAAGGAAAGTTGTGGTTCCTCTCAGATTCCAGAACTTTCTGTCACCGAAATGTGAGGAAAAAGTGTTTTTTTCGCCAAATTGTGAGGTTTGCAAAGGATTCTGGGTAACAGAACTGATCAGAGCCCCACAAGTCACCCCATCTTGGATTCCCCTACGTGTCTAGTTTTAAAAAATGCGCTGGTTTGCTAGGTTTCCCCAGTTGCCGGCTTAGCTAGAGGCCAAAATCCACAGGTAGGCACTTTGTTAAAAACACCTCTGTTTTCTGTGAAAAAATGTGAGGTGTCCACGTTGTGTTTTGGGCTATTTTCTTTTGTGGGCGCTAGGCCTACCCACACAACTGAGGTACCATTTTTATTGGGAGACTTGTGGGGACGCTGGGTGGAAGGAAATTTGTGGCTCCTCTCAGATTCCAGAACTTTCTGTCACCGAAATGTGAGGAAAAAGTGTTTTTTTTTGCCAGATTGTGAGGTTTGCAAAGGATTCCGGGTAACAGAAGCTGATCAGAGCCCTACAAGTCACCCCATCTTGGATTCCCATAGGTGTCTAGTTTTCAAAAATGCGCTGGTTTGCTAGGTTTCCCCAGGTGCCAGCTGTGCTAGAGGCCAAAATCCACAGGGAGGCACTTTGTTAAAAACACCTCTGTTTTCTGTGAAAAAATGTGATGTGTCCATGTTGTGTTTTGGGCCATTTCCTTTCGTGGGCGCTAGGCCTACCCACACAAGTGAGGTACCATTTTTATTGGGAGACTTGGGGGAACGCTGGGTGGAAGGAAAGTTGTGGTTCCTCTCAGATTCCAGAACTTTCTGTCACCAAAATGTGACAAAAAAGTGTTTTTTTTTGCCAGATTGTGAGGTTTGCAAAAGATTCTGGGTAACAGAACCTGGTCAGAGCCCACAAGTCACCCCATCTTGGATTCCCCTGGGTGTCTAGTTTTCAAAAATTCGCTGGTTTGCTAGGTTCCCCTAGGTGTCAGCTGAGCTAGAGGCCAAAATCCACAGGTAGGCACTTTGCAAAAAACACCTCTGTTTTCTGTGAAAAAATGTGATGTGTCCACGTTGTGTTTTGGGCCATTTCCTTTTGTGGGCGCTAGGCCTACCCACACAAGTGAGGTACCATTTTTATTGAGAGACTTGGGGGAACGCTGGGTGGAAGGAAACTTGTGGTTCCTCTCAGATTCCAGAAATTTCTGTCACCGGAATGTGAGGAAAAAGTGTTTTTTTTCCACCAAATTGTGAGGTTTGCAAAGGATTCCAGGTAACAGAAGCTGATCAGAGCCCCACAAGTCACCACATCTTGGATTCCCCTAAGTGTCTAGTTTTCAAAAATGCGCTGGTTTGCTAGGTTTCCCCAGGTGCAGGCTGTGCTAGAGGCCTAAATCCACAGGTAGGCACTTTGTTAAAAACACCTCTGTTTTCTGTGAAAAAATGTGAGGTGTCCACGTTGTGTTTTGGGCTATTTTCTTTTGTGGGCGCTAGGCCTACCCACACAAGTGAGGTACCATTTTTATTGGGAGACTTGGGGGGACGCTGGGTGGAAGGATATTTGAGACTCCTCTCAGATTCCAGAACTTTCTGTTACCGAAATGTGAGGAAAAAGTGTTTTTTTCACCAAATTGTGAGGTTTGCAAAGGATTCTGGGTAACAGAACCTGGTCTGAGCCCCACAAATCACCCCATCTTGGATTCCCCTAGGTGTCTAGTTTTCCAAAATGCACTGGTTTGCTAGGTGTCCCAAGGTGCCGGCTGAGCTAGAGGCCAAAATCCACAGGTAGGCACTTTGTAAAAAATATCTCTGTTTTCTGTGAAAAAATGTGATGTATCCACGTTGTGTTTTGGGCCATTTCCTTTCGTGGGCGCTAGGCCTACCCACACAAGTGAGGTACCATTTTTATTGGGGGTCTTGGGGGAACGCTGGGTGGACGGAAACTTGTGGTTCCTCTCAGATTCCGGAACTTTCTGTCACTGAAATGTGAGGAAAAAGTGTTTTTTTTTCGCCAAATTGTGAGGTTTGCAAAGGATTCCGGCTAACAGAACCTGGTCAGAGCCCCACAAGTCACCCCATCTTGGATTCTCCTGGGTGTCTAGTTTTCAAAAATTCGCTGGTTTGCTAGGTTTCCCTAGGTGTCGACTGAGCTAGAGGCCAAAATCCACAGGTAGACACTTTCCAAAAAACACCTCTGTTTTCTGTGAAAAAATGTGATGTGTCCACGTTGTGTTTTGGGCTATTTTCTTTTGTGGACGCTAGGCCTACCCACACAAGTGAGGTACCATTTTTATTGGGAGAATTGGGGGAACGCTGGGTGGAAGGAAAGTTGTGGTTCCTCTCAGATTCCAGAACTTTCTGTCACCGAAATGGGAGGCAAAAGTTTTTTTTTTCTCCAAATTTTGAGATTTGCAATGGATTCTGGATAACAGAACCTGGTCAGAGCCCCACAAGTCACCCCATCTTGGATTCCCCTAGGTGTCTAGTTGTCAAAAATGCACTGGGTTGCTAGGTTTCCCCAGGTGCAGGCTGTGCTAGAGGCCTAAATCCACAGGTAGGCACTTTGTTAAAAACACCTCTGTTTTCTGTGAAAAAATGTGAGGTGTCCACGTTGTGTTTTGGGCTATTTGCTTTTGTGGGCGCTAGGCCTACCCACACAAGTGAGGTACCATTTTTATTGGGAGACTTGGGGGGACGCTGGGTGGAAGGAAATTTGAGGCTCCTCTCAGATTCCAGAACTTTCCGTAACCGAAATGTGAGGAAAAAGTGTTTTTTTCACCAAATTGTGAGGTTTGCAAAGGATTCTGGGTAACAGAACCTGGTCTGAGCCCCACAAATCACCCCATCTTGGATTCCCCTAGGTGTCTAGTTTTCCAAAATGCGCTGGTTTGCTAGGTGTCCCCAGGTGCCGGCTGAGCTAGAGGCCAAAATCCACAGGTAGGCACTTTGTTAAAAACACCTCTGTTTTCTGTGAAAAAATGTGATGTGTCCATGTTGTGTTTTGGGCCATTTCCTTTCGTGGGCGCAAGGCCTACCCACACAAGTGAGGTACCATTTTTATTGGGAGACTTGGGGGAACGCCCGGTGGAAGGAAAGTTGTGGTTCCTCTCAGATTCCAGAACTTTCTGTCACCGAAATGTGAGGAAAAAGTGTTTTTTTCGCCAAATTGTGAGGTTTGCAAAGGATTCTGGGTAACAGAACTGATCAGAGCCCCACAAGTCACCCCATCTTGGATTCCCCTACGTGTCTAGTTTTAAAAAATGCGCTGGTTTGCTAGGTTTCCCCAGTTGCCGGCTTAGCTAGAGGCCAAAATCCACAGGTAGGCACTTTGTTAAAAACACCTCTGTTTTCTGTGAAAAAATGTGAGGTGTCCACGTTGTGTTTTGGGCTATTTTCTTTTGTGGGCGCTAGGCCTACCCACACAACTGAGGTACCATTTTTATTGGGAGACTTGTGGGGACGCTGGGTGGAAGGAAATTTGTGGCTCCTCTCAGATTCCAGAACTTTCTGTCACCGAAATGTGAGGAAAAAGTGTTTTTTTTTGCCAGATTGTGAGGTTTGCAAAGGATTCCGGGTAACAGAAGCTGATCAGAGCCCTACAAGTCACCCCATCTTGGATTCCCATAGGTGTCTAGTTTTCAAAAATGCGCTGGTTTGCTAGGTTTCCCCAGGTGCCAGCTGTGCTAGAGGCCAAAATCCACAGGGAGGCACTTTGTTAAAAACACCTCTGTTTTCTGTGAAAAAATGTGATGTGTCCATGTTGTGTTTTGGGCCATTTCCTTTCGTGGGCGCTAGGCCTACCCACACAAGTGAGGTACCATTTTTATTGGGAGACTTGGGGGAACGCTGGGTGGAAGGAAAGTTGTGGTTCCTCTCAGATTCCAGAACTTTCTGTCACCAAAATGTGACAAAAAAGTGTTTTTTTTTGCCAGATTGTGAGGTTTGCAAAAGATTCTGGGTAACAGAACCTGGTCAGAGCCCACAAGTCACCCCATCTTGGATTCCCCTGGGTGTCTAGTTTTCAAAAATTCGCTGGTTTGCTAGGTTCCCCTAGGTGTCAGCTGAGCTAGAGGCCAAAATCCACAGGTAGGCACTTTGCAAAAAACACCTCTGTTTTCTGTGAAAAAATGTGATGTGTCCACGTTGTGTTTTGGGCCATTTCCTTTTGTGGGCGCTAGGCCTACCCACACAAGTGAGGTACCATTTTTATTGAGAGACTTGGGGGAACGCTGGGTGGAAGGAAACTTGTGGTTCCTCTCAGATTCCAGAAATTTCTGTCACCGGAATGTGAGGAAAAAGTGTTTTTTTTCCACCAAATTGTGAGGTTTGCAAAGGATTCCAGGTAACAGAAGCTGATCAGAGCCCCACAAGTCACCACATCTTGGATTCCCCTAAGTGTCTAGTTTTCAAAAATGCGCTGGTTTGCTAGGTTTCCCCAGGTGCAGGCTGTGCTAGAGGCCTAAATCCACAGGTAGGCACTTTGTTAAAAACACCTCTGTTTTCTGTGAAAAAATGTGAGGTGTCCACGTTGTGTTTTGGGCTATTTTCTTTTGTGGGCGCTAGGCCTACCCACACAAGTGAGGTACCATTTTTATTGGGAGACTTGGGGGGACGCTGGGTGGAAGGATATTTGAGACTCCTCTCAGATTCCAGAACTTTCTGTTACCGAAATGTGAGGAAAAAGTGTTTTTTTCACCAAATTGTGAGGTTTGCAAAGGATTCTGGGTAACAGAACCTGGTCTGAGCCCCACAAATCACCCCATCTTGGATTCCCCTAGGTGTCTAGTTTTCCAAAATGCACTGGTTTGCTAGGTGTCCCAAGGTGCCGGCTGAGCTAGAGGCCAAAATCCACAGGTAGGCACTTTGTAAAAAATATCTCTGTTTTCTGTGAAAAAATGTGATGTATCCACGTTGTGTTTTGGGCCATTTCCTTTCGTGGGCGCTAGGCCTACCCACACAAGTGAGGTACCATTTTTATTGGGGGTCTTGGGGGAACGCTGGGTGGACGGAAACTTGTGGTTCCTCTCAGATTCCGGAACTTTCTGTCACTGAAATGTGAGGAAAAAGTGTTTTTTTTTCGCCAAATTGTGAGGTTTGCAAAGGATTCCGGCTAACAGAACCTGGTCAGAGCCCCACAAGTCACCCCATCTTGGATTCTCCTGGGTGTCTAGTTTTCAAAAATTCGCTGGTTTGCTAGGTTTCCCTAGGTGTCGACTGAGCTAGAGGCCAAAATCCACAGGTAGACACTTTCCAAAAAACACCTCTGTTTTCTGTGAAAAAATGTGATGTGTCCACGTTGTGTTTTGGGCTATTTTCTTTTGTGGACGCTAGGCCTACCCACACAAGTGAGGTACCATTTTTATTGGGAGAATTGGGGGAACGCTGGGTGGAAGGAAAGTTGTGGTTCCTCTCAGATTCCAGAACTTTCTGTCACCGAAATGGGAGGCAAAAGTTTTTTTTTTCTCCAAATTTTGAGATTTGCAATGGATTCTGGATAACAGAACCTGGTCAGAGCCCCACAAGTCACCCCATCTTGGATTCCCCTAGGTGTCTAGTTGTCAAAAATGCACTGGGTTGCTAGGTTTCCCCAGGTGCAGGCTGTGCTAGAGGCCTAAATCCACAGGTAGGCACTTTGTTAAAAACACCTCTGTTTTCTGTGAAAAAATGTGAGGTGTCCACGTTGTGTTTTGGGCTATTTGCTTTTGTGGGCGCTAGGCCTACCCACACAAGTGAGGTACCATTTTTATTGGGAGACTTGGGGGGACGCTGGGTGGAAGGAAATTTGAGGCTCCTCTCAGATTCCAGAACTTTCCGTAACCGAAATGTGAGGAAAAAGTGTTTTTTTCACCAAATTGTGAGGTTTGCAAAGGATTCTGGGTAACAGAACCTGGTCTGAGCCCCACAAATCACCCCATCTTGGATTCCCCTAGGTGTCTAGTTTTCCAAAATGCGCTGGTTTGCTAGGTGTCCCCAGGTGCCGGCTGAGCTAGAGGCCAAAATCCACAGGTAGGCACTTTGTAAAAAATACCTCTGTTTTCTGTGACAAAATGTGATGTATCCACGTTGTGTTTTGGGCCATTTCCTTTCGTGGGCGCTAGGCCTACCCACACAAGTGAGGTACCATTTTTATCGGGAGACTTGGGGGAACGCCCGGTGGAAGGAAATTTGAGGCTCCTCTCAGATTCCAGAACTTTCTGTCACCGAAATGTGAGGAAAAAGTGTTTTTTTCGCCAAATTGTGAGGTTTGCAAAGGATTCTGGGTAACAGAACTGATCAGAGCCCCACAAGTCACCCCATCTTGGATTCCCCTACGTGTCTAGTTTTAAAAAATGCGCTGGTTTGCTAGGTTTCCCCAGTTGCCGGCTTAGCTAGAGGCCAAAATCCACAGGTAGGCACTTTGTTAAAAACACCTCTGTTTTCTGTGAAAAAATGTGAGGTGTCCACATTGTGTTTTGGGCTATTTTCTTTTGTGGGCGCTAGGCCTACCCACACAACTGAGGTACCATTTTTATTGGGAGACTTGTGGGGACGCTGGGTGGAAGGAAATTTGTGGCTCCTCTCAGATTCCAGAACTTTCTGTCACCGAAATGTGAGGAAAAAGTGTTTTTTTTTGCCAGATTGTGAGGTTTGCAAAGGATTCCGGGTAACAGAAGCTGACCAGAGCCCTACAAGTCACCCCATCTTGGATTCCCATAGGTGTCTAGTTTTCAAAAATGCGCTGGTTTGCTAGGTTTCCCCAGGTGCCAGCTGTGCTAGAGGCCAAAATCCACAGGGAGGCACTTTGTTAAAAACACCTCTGTTTTCTGTGAAAAAATGTGATGTGTCCATGTTGTGTTTTGGGCCATTTCCTTTCGTGGGCGCTAGGCCTACCCACACAAGTGAGGTACCATTTTTATTGGGAGGCTTGGGGGAACGCTGGGTGGAAGGAATGTTGTGGTTCCTCTCAGATTCCAGAACTTTCTGTCACCAAAATGTGACAAAAAAGTGTTTTTTTTCTCCAAATTTTGAGGTTTGCAAAAGATTCTGGGTAACAGAACCTGGTCAGAGCCCACAAGTCACCCCATCTTGGATTCCCCTGGGTGTCTAGTTTTCAAAAATTCGCTGGTTTGCTAGGTTCCCCTAGGTGTCAGCTGAGCTAGAGGCCAAAATCCACAGGTAGGCACTTTGCAAAAAACACCTCTGTTTTCTGTGAAAAAATGTGATGTGTCCACGTTGTGTTTTGGGCCATTTCCTTTTGTGGGCGCTAGGCCTACCCACACAAGTGAGGTACCATTTTTATTGAGAGACTTGGGGGAACGCTGGGTGGAAGGAAACTTGTGGTTCCTCTCAGATTCCAGAAATTTCTGTCACCGGAATGTGAGGAAAAAGTGTTTTTTTTCCACCAAATTGTGAGGTTTGCAAAGGATTCCAGGTAACAGAAGCTGATCAGAGCCCCACAAGTCACCACATCTTGGATTCCCCTAAGTGTCTAGTTTTCAAAAATGCGCTGGTTTGCTAGGTTTCCCCAGGTGCAGGCTGTGCTAGGGGCCTAAATCCACAGGTAGGCACTTTGCTAAAAACACCTCTGTTTTCTGTGAAAAAATGTGAGGTGTCCACGTTGTGTTTTGGGCTATTTTCTTTTGTGGGCGCTAGGCCTACCCACACAAGTGAGGTACCATTTTTATTGGGAGACTTGGGGGGACGCTGGGTGGAAGGAAATTTGAGACTCCTCTCAGATTCCAGAACTTTCTGTTACCGAAATGTGAGGAAAAAGTGTTTTTTTCACCAAATTGTGAGGTTTGCAAAGGATTCTGGGTAACAGAACCTGGTCTGAGCCCCACAAATCACCCCATCTTGGATTCCCCTACGTGTCTAGTTTTCCAAAATGCACTGGTTTGCTAGGTGTCCCCAGGTGCCGGCTGAGCTAGAGGCCAAAATCCACAGGTAAGCACTTTGTAAAAAATACCTCTGTTTTCTGTGAAAAAATGTGATGTATCCACGTTGTGTTTTGGGCCATTTCCTTTCGTGGGCGCTAGGCCTACCCACACAAGTGAGGTACCATTTTTATCGGGAGACTTGGGGGAACGCCCGGTGGAAGGAAAGTTGTGGCTCCTCTCAGATTCCAGAACTTTCTGTCACCGAAATGTGAGTAAAAAGTGTTTTTTTCGCCAAATTGTGAGGTTTGCAAAGGATTCTGGGTAACAGAACTGATCAGAGCCCCACAAGTCACCCCATCTTGGATTCCCCTACGTGTCTAGTTTTAAAAAATGCGCTGGTTTGCTAGGTTTCCCCAGTTGCCGGCTTAGCTAGAGGCCAAAATCCACAGGTAGGCACTTTGTTAAAAACACCTCTGTTTTCTGTGAAAAAATGTGAGGTGTCCACGTTGTGTTTTGGGCTATTTTCTTTTGTGGGCGCTAGGCCTACCCACACAAGTGAGGTACCATTTTTATTGGGAGACTTGGGGGGACGCTGGGTGGAAGGAAATTTGTGGCTCCTCTCAGATTCCAGAACTTTCTGTCACCGAAATGTGAGGAAAAAGTGTTTTTTTTTTCCAGATTGTGAGGTTTGCAAAGGATTCCGGGTAACAGAAGCTGATCAGAGCCCTACAAGTCACCCCATCTTGGATTCCCATAGGTGTCTAGTTTTCAAAAATGCGCTGGTTTGCTAGGTTTCCCCAGGTGCCAGCTGTGCTAGAGGCCAAAATCCACAGGGAGGCACTTTGTTAAAAACACCTCTGTTTTCTGTGAAAAAATGTGATGTGTCCATGTTGTGTTTTGGGCCATTTCCTTTCGTGGGCGCTAGGCCTACCCACACAAGTGAGGTACCATTTTTATTGGGAGACTTGGGGGAACGCTGGGTGGAAGGAAAGTTGTGGTTCCTCTCAGATTCCAGAACTTTCTGTCACCGAAATGTGAGGAAAAAGTGTTTTTTTCGCCAAATTGTGAGGTTTGCAAAGGATTCTGGGTAACAGAACTGATCAGAGCCCCACAAGTCACCCCATCTTGGATTCCCCTACGTGTCTAGTTTTAAAAAATGCGCTGGTTTGCTAGGTTTCCCCAGTTGCCGGCTTAGCTAGAGGCCAAAATCCACAGGTAGGCACTTTGTTAAAAACACCTCTGTTTTCTGTGAAAAAATGTGAGGTGTCCACGTTGTGTTTTGGGCTATTTTCTTTTGTGGGCGCTAGGCCTACCCACACAACTGAGGTACCATTTTTATTGGGAGACTTGTGGGGACGCTGGGTGGAAGGAAATTTGTGGCTCCTCTCAGATTCCAGAACTTTCTGTCACCGAAATGTGAGGAAAAAGTGTTTTTTTTTGCCAGATTGTGAGGTTTGCAAAGGATTCCGGGTATCAGAAGCTGATCAGAGCCCTACAAGTCACCCCATCTTGGATTCCCATAGGTGTCTAGTTTTCAAAAATGCGCTGGTTTGCTAGGTTTCCCCAGGTGCCAGCTGTGCTAGAGGCCAAAATCCACAGGGAGGCACTTTGTTAAAAACACCTCTGTTTTCTGTGAAAAAATGTGATGTGTCCATGTTGTGTTTTGGGCCATTTCCTTTCGTGGGCGCTAGGCCTACCCACACAAGTGAGGTACCATTTTTATTGGGAGACTTGGGGGAACGCTGGGTGGAAGGAAAGTTGTGGTTCCTCTCAGATTCCAGAACTTTCTGTCACCAAAATGTGACAAAAAAGTGTTTTTTTTTGCCAGATTGTGAGGTTTGCAAAAGATTCTGGGTATCAGAACCTGGTCAGAGCCCACAAGTCACCCCATCTTGGATTCCCCTGGGTGTCTAGTTTTCAAAAATTCGCTGGTTTGCTAGGTTCCCCTAGGTGTCAGCTGAGCTAGAGGCCAAAATCCACAGGTAGGCACTTTGCAAAAAACACCTCTGTTTTCTGTGAAAAAATGTGATGTGTCCACGTTGTGTTTTGGGCCATTTCCTTTTGTGGGCGCTAGGCCTACCCACACAAGTGAGGTACCATTTTTATTGAGAGACTTGGGGGAACGCTGGGTGGAAGGAAACTTGTGGTTCCTCTCAGATTCCAGAAATTTCTGTCACCGGAATGTGAGGAAAAAGTGTTTTTTTTCCACCAAATTGTGAGGTTTGCAAAGGATTCCAGGTAACAGAAGCTGATCAGAGCCCCACAAGTCACCACATCTTGGATTCCCCTAAGTGTCTAGTTTTCAAAAATGCGCTGGTTTGCTAGGTTTCCCCAGGTGCAGGCTGTGCTAGAGGCCTAAATCCACAGGTAGGCACTTTGTTAAAAACACCTCTGTTTTCTGTGAAAAAATGTGAGGTGTCCACGTTGTGTTTTGGGCTATTTTCTTTTGTGGGCGCTAGGCCTACCCACACAAGTGAGGTACCATTTTTATTGGGAGACATGGGGGGACGCTGGGTGGAAGGATATTTGAGACTCCTCTCAGATTCCAGAACTTTCTGTTACCGAAATGTGAGGAAAAAGTGTTTTTTTCACCAAATTGTGAGGTTTGCAAAGGATTCTGGGTAACAGAACCTGGTCTGAGCCCCACAAATCACCCCATCTTGGATTCCCCTAGGTGTCTAGTTTTCCAAAATGCACTGGTTTGCTAGGTGTCCCAAGGTGCCGGCTGAGCTAGAGGCCAAAATCCACAGGTAGGCACTTTGTAAAAAATATCTCTGTTTTCTGTGAAAAAATGTGATGTATCCACGTTGTGTTTTGGGCCATTTCCTTTCGTGGGCGCTAGGCCTACCCACACAAGTGAGGTACCTTTTTTATCGGGAGACTTGGGGGAACGCCCGGTGGAAGGAACGTTGTGCCTCCTCTCAGATTCCAGAACTTTCTGTCACCGAAATGTGAGGAAAAAGTATTTTTTTCGCCAAATTGTGAGATTTGCAAAGGATTCTGGGTAACAGAACTGATCAGAGCCCCACAAGTCACCCTATCTTGGATTCCCCTACGTGTCAAGTTTTAAAAAATGCGCTGGTTTGCTAGGTTTCCCAGTTGCCGGCTTATCTAGAGGCCAAAATCCACAGGTAGGCACTTTGTTAAAAACACCTCTGTTTTCTGTGAAAAAATGTGATGTATCCACGTTGTGTTTTGGGCCATTTCCTTTCGTGGGCGCTAGGCCTACCCACACAAGTGAGGTACCATTTTTATCGGGAGACTTGGGGGAACGCCCGGTGGAAGGAAAGTTGTGGCTCCTCTCAGATTCCAGAACTTTCTGTCACCGAAATGTGAGTAAAAAGTGTTTTTTTCGCCAAATTGTGAGGTTTGCAAAGGATTCTGTGTAACAGAACTGATCAGAGCCCCACAAGTCACCCCATCTTGGATTCCCCTACGTGTCTAGTTTTAAAAAATGCGCTGGTTTGCTAGGTTTCCCCAGTTGCCGGCTGTGCTAGAGGCCAAAATCCACTTTGTTAAAAACACCTCTGTTTTCTGTGAAAAAATGTGATGTGTCCACGTTGTGTTTTGTGCCATTTCCTTTCGTGGGCGCTAGGCCTACCCACACAAGTGAGGTACCATTTTTATTGGGAGACTTGGGGGAACGCTGGGTGGAAGGAAAGTTGTGGTTCCTCTCAGATTCCAGAACTTTCTGTCATCGAAATGTGACAAAAAAGTGTTTTTTTTCTCCAAATTTTGAGGTTTGCAAAAGATTCTGGGTAACAGAACCTGGTCAGAGCCCACAAGTCACCCCATCTTGGATTCCCCTGGGTGTCTAGTTTTCAAAAATTCGCTGGTTTGCTAGGTTTCCCTAGGTGTCGACTGAGCTAGAGGCCAAAATCCACAGGTAGACACTTTCCAAAAAACACCTCTGTTTTCTGTGAAAAAATTGGAGGTGTCTATGTTGTGTTTTGGGCCTTTTCCTTTCGTGGGCGCTAGGCCTACCCACACAAGTGAGGTACCATTTTTATTGGGGGTCTTGGGGGAACGCTGGGTGGACGGAAACTTGTGGTTCCTCTCAGATTCCGGAACTTTCTGTCACTGAAATGTGAGGAAAAAGTGTTTTTTTTTCGCCAAATTGTGAGGTTTGCAAAGGATTCCGGCTAACAGAACCTGGTCAGAGCCCCACAAGTCACCCCATCTTGGATTCTCCTGGGTGTCTAGTTTTCAAAAATTCGCTGGTTTGCTAGGTTTCCCTAGGTGTCGACTGAGCTAGAGGCCAAAATCCACAGGTAGACACTTTCCAAAAAACACCTCTGTTTTCTGTGAAAAAATGTGATGTGTCCACGTTGTGTTTTGGGCTATTTTCTTTTGTGGACGCTAGGCCTACCCACACAAGTGAGGTACCATTTTTATTGGGAGACTTGGGGGGACGCTGGGTGGAAGGACATTTGTGGCTCATCTCAGATTCCAGAACTTTCTGTCACCGAAATGTGAGGAAAAAGTGTTTTTATTTGCCAAATTGTGAGGTTTGCAAAGGATTCCGGGTAACAGAAGCTGATCAGAGCCCTACAAGTCAGTGCATCTTGGATTCCCCTCGGTGTCTAGTTTTCAAAAATGCGCTGGTTTGCTAGGTTTCCCCAGGTGCCGGCTCTGCTAGAGGACAAAATCCACAGGGAGGCACTTTGTTAAAAACACCTCTGTTTTCTGTGAAAAATTATGATGTGTCCACGTTGTGTTTTGGGCCATTTCCTTTCGTGGGCGCTAGGCCTACCCACACAAGTGAGGTACCATTTTTATTGGGAGACTTGGGGGGATGCTGGGTGGAAGGAAATTTGTGGCTCCTCTCAGATTCCAGAACCTTCTGTCACTAAAATGTGAATAAAAGTGTTTTTTTGGCCAAATTTTGAGGTTTGAAAAGGATTCTGGGTAACAGAACCTGGCCAGAGGCCCACAAGTCACACCATCTTGGATTCCCCTACGTGTCTAGCTTAAAAAAATTCGCTGGTTTGCTAGGTTTCCCTAGGTGTCAGCTGAGCTAGAGGCCAAAATCCACAGGTAGGCACTTTGCAAAAAACACCTCTGTTTTCTGTGAAAAAATGTTATGTGTCCACGTTGTGTTTTGGGCCATTTCCTTTCGTGGGCGCTAGGCCTACCCACACAAGTGAGGTACCATTTTTATTGAGAGACTTGGGGGAACGCTGGGTGGAAGGAAACTTGTGGTTCCTCTCAGATTCCAGAAATTTCTGTCACTGAAATGTGAGGAAAAAGTGTTTTTTTTCCGCCAAATTGTGAGGTTTGCAAAGGATTCCAGGTAACAGAAGCTGATCAGAGCCCCACAAGTCACCACATCTTGGATTCCCTTAGTGTCTAGTTTTCAAAAATGCGCTGGTTTGCTAGGTTTCCCCAGGTGCAGGCTGTGCTAGAGGCCTAAATCCACAGGTAGGCACTTTGTTAAAAACACCTCTGTTTTCTGTGAAAAAATGTGAGGTGTCCACGTTGTGTTTTGGGCTATTTTCTTTTGTGGGCGCTAGGCCTACCCACACAAGTGAGGTACCATTTTTATTGGGAGACTTGGGGGGACGCTGGGTGGAAGGAAATTTGAGGCTCCTCTCAGATTCCAGAACTTTCTGTCACCGAAATTTGAGGAAAAAGTGTTTTTTTCACCAAATTGTGAGGTTTGCAAAGGATTCTGTTTAACAGAACCTGGTCTGAGCCCCACAAATCACCCCATCTTGGATTCCCCTAGGTGTCTAGTTTTCCAAAATGCACTGGTTTGCTAGGTGTCCCCAGGTGCAGGCTGAGCTAGAGGCCAAAATCCACAGGTAGGCACTTTGTAAAAAATACCTCTGTTTTCTGTGAAAAAATGTGATGTATCCACGTTGTGTTTTGGGCCATTTCCTTTCGTGGGCGCTAGGCCTACCCACACAAGTGAGGTACCATTTTTATGGGGAGACTTGGGGGAACGCCCGGTGGAAGGAAAGTTGTGGCTCCTCTCAGATTCCAGAACTTTCTGTCACCGAAATGTGAGGAAAAAGTGTTTTTTTCGCCAAATTGTGAGGTTTGCAAAGGATTCTGGGTAACAGAATTGATCAGAGCCCCACAAGTCACCCCATCTTGGATTCCCCTACGTGTCTAGTTTTCAAATATGCGCTGGTTTGCTAGGTTTCCCCAGTTGCCGGCTTAGCTAGAGGCCAAAATCCACAGGTAGGCACTTTGTTAAAAACACCTCTGTTTTCTGTAAAAAAATGTGAGGTGTCCACGTTGTGTTTTGGGCTATTTTCTTTTGTGGGCGCTAGGCCTACCCACACAACTGAGGTACCATTTTTATTGGGAGACTTGGGGGGACGCTGGGTGGAAGGAAATTTGTGGCTCCTCTCAGATTCCAGAACTTTCTGTCACCAAAATGTGAGGAAAAAGTGTTTTTTTTTGCCAAATTGTGAGGTTTGCAAAGGATTCCGGGTAACAGAAGCTGATCAGAGCCCTACAAGTCACCCCATCTTGGATTCCCATAGGTGTCTAGTTTTCAAAAATGAGCTGGTTTGCTAGGTTTCCCCAGGTGCCAGCTGTGCCAGAGGCCTAAATCCACAGGGAGGCACTTTGTTAAAAACACCTCTGTTTTCTGTGAAAAAAATGTGATGTGTCCACGTTGTGTTTTGGGTCATTTCCTTTCGTGGGCGCTAGGCCTACCCACACAAGTGAGGTACCATTTTTATTGGGAGACTTGGGGGAACGCTGGGTGGAAGGAAAGTTGTGGTTTCTCTCAAATTCCAGAACTTTCTGTCACCGAAATGTGACAAAAAAGTGTTCTTTTTCTCCAAATTTTGAGGTTTGCAAAAGATTCTGGGTAACAGAACCTGGTCAGAGCCCCACAAATCACCCCATCTTGGATTCCCCTACGTGTCTAGTTTTCCAAAATGCACTGGTTTGCTAGGTGTCCCCAGGTGCCGGCTGAGCTAGAGGCCAAAATCCACAGGTAAGCACTTTGTAAAAAATACCTCTGTTTTCTGTGAAAAAATGTGATGTACCCACGTTGTGTTTTGGGCCATTTCCTTTCGTGGGCGCTAGGCCTACCCACACAAGTGAGGTACCATTTTTATCGGGAGACTTGGGGGAACGCCCGGTGGAAGGAAAGTTGTGGCTCCTCTCAGATTCCAGAACTTTCTGTCACCGAAATGTGAGGAAAAAGTGTTTTTTTCGCCAAATTGTGAGGTTTGCAAAGGATTCTGGGTAACAGAACTGATCAGAGCCCCTCAAGTCACCCCATTTTGGATTCCCCTACGTGTCTAGTTTTAAAAAATGCGCTGGTTTGCTAGGTTTCCCCAGTTGCCGGCTTAGCTAGAGGCCAAAATCCACAGGTAGGCACTTTGTTAAAAACACCTCTGTTTTCTGTGAAAAAATGTGAGGTGTCCACGTTGTGTTTTGGGCTATTTTCTTTTGTGGGCGCTAGGCCTACCCACACAACTGAGGTACCATTTTTATTGGGAGACTTGGGGGGACGCTGGGTGGAAAGAAATTTGTGGCTCCTCTCAGATTCCAGAACTTTCTGTCAACGAAATGTGAGGAAAAAGTGTTTTTTTTTGCCAGATTGTGAGGTTTGCAAAGGATTCCGGGTAACAGAAGCTGATGAGAGCCCTACAAGTCACCCCATCTTGGATTCCCATAGGTGTCTAGTTTTCAAAAATGCGCTGGTTTGCTAGGTTTCCGCAGGTGCCAGCTGTGCTAGAGGCCAAAATCCACAGGGAGGCACTTTGTTAAAAACACCTCTGTTTTCTGTGAAAAAATGTGAGGTGTCCACGTTGTGTTTTGGGCTATTTTCTTTTGTGGGCGCTAGGCCTACCCACACAACTGAGGTTCCATTTTTATTGGGAGACTTGGGGGGACGCTGGGTGGAAGGAAATTTGTGGCTCCTCTCAGATTCCGGAACTTTCTGTCACTGAAATGTGAGGAAAAAGTGTTTTTTTTTCGCCAAATTGTGAGGTTTGCAAAGGATTCCGGCTAACAGAACCTGGTCAGAGCCCCACAAGTCACCCCATCTTGGATTCTCCTGGGTGTCTAGTTTTCAAAAATTCGCTGGTTTGCTAGGTTTCCCTAGGTGTCGACAGAGCTAGAGGCCAAAATCCACAGGTAGACACTTTCCAAAAAACACCTCTGTTTTCTGTGAAAAAATGTGATGTGTCCAAGTTGTGTTTTGGGCTATTTTCTTTTGTGGGATGCTAGGCCTACCCACACAAGTGAGGTTCCATTTTTATTGGGAGACTTGGGGGGACGCTGGGTGGAAGGAAAGTTGTGGTTCCTCTCAGATTCCAGAACTTTCTGTCACCGAAATGTGAGGAAAAAGTGTTTTTTTCGCCAAATTGTGAGGTTTGCAAAGGATTCTGGGTAACAGAACTGATCAGAGCCCCACAAGTCACCCCATCTTGGATTCCCCTACGTGTCTAGTTTTCAAATATGCGCTGGTTTGCTAGGTTTCCCCAGTTGCCGGCTTAGCTAGAGGCCAAAATCCACAGGTGGGCACTTTGTTAAAAACACCTCTGTTTTCTGTGAAAAAATGTGAGGTGTCCACGTTGTGTTTTGGGCTATTTTCTTTTGTGGGCGCTAGGCCTACCCACACAACTGAGGTACCATTTTTATTGGGAGACTTGTGGGGACGCTGGGTGGAAGGAAATTTGTGGCTCCTCTCAGATTCCAGAACTTTCTGTCACCGAAATGTGAGGAAAAAGTGTTTTTTTTTGCCAGATTGTGAGGTTTGCAAAGGATTCCGGGTAACAGAAGCTGATCAGAGCCCTACAAGTCACCCCATCTTGGATTCCCATAGGTGTCTAGTTTTCAAAAATGCGCTGGTTTGCTAGGTTTCCCCAGGTGCCAGCTGTGCTAGAGGCCAAAATCCACAGGGAGGCACTTTGTTAAAAACACCTCTGTTTTCTGTGAAAAAATGTGATGTGTCCATGTTGTGTTTTGGGCCATTTCCTTTCGTGGGCGCTAGGCCTTCCCACACAAGTGAGGTACCATTTTTATTGGGAGACTTGGGGGAACGCTGGGTGGAAGGAAAGTTGTGGTTCCTCTCAGATTCCAGAACTTTCTGTCACCGAAATGTGACAAAAAAGTGTTTTTTTTCTCCAAATTTTGAGGTTTGCAAAAGATTCTAGGTAACAGCACCTGGTCAGAGCCCACAAGTCACCCCATCTTGGATTCCCCTGGGTGTCTAGTTTTCAAAAATTCGCTGGTTTGCTAGGTTCCCCTAGGTGTCAGCTGAGCTAGAGGCCAAAATCCACAGGTAGGCACTTTGCAAAAAACACCTCTGTTTTCTGTGAAAAAATGTGATGTGTCCACGTTGTGTTTTGGGCCATTTCCTTTCGTGGGCGCTAGGCCTACCCACACAAGTGAGGTACCATTTTTATTGAGAGACTTGGGGGAACGCTGGGTGGAAGGAAACTTGTGGTTCCTCTCAGATTCCAGAAATTTCTGTCACCGGAATGTGAGGAAAAAGTGTTTTTTTTCCACCAAATTGTGAGGTTTGCAAAGGATTCCAGGTAACAGAAGCTGATCAGAGCCCCACAAGTCACCACATCTTGGATTCCCCTAAGTGTCTAGTTTTCAAAAATGCGCTGGTTTGCTTTTTTCCCCAGGTGCAGGCTGTGCTAGAGGCCTAAATCCACAGGTAGGCACTTTGTTAAAAACACCTCTGTTTTCTGTGAAAAAATGTGAGGTGTCCACGTTGTGTTTTGGGCTATTTTCTTTTCTGGGCGCTAGGCCTACCCACACAAGTGAGGTACGATTTTTATTGGGAGACTTGGGGGGACGCTGGGTGGAAGGACATTTGAGACTCCTCTCAGATTCCAGAACTTTCTGTTACCGAAATGTGAGGAAAAAGTGTTTTTTTCACCAAATTGTGAGGTTTGCAAAGGATTCTGGGTAACAGAACCTGGTCTGAGCCCCACAAATCACCCCATCTTGGATTCCCCTACGTGTCTAGTTTTCCAAAATGCACTGGTTTGCTAGGTGTCCCCAGGTGCCGGCTGAGCTAGAGGCCAAAATCCACAGGTAAGCAGTTTGTAAAAAATACCTCTGTTTTCTGTGAAAAAATGTGATGTACCCACGTTGTGTTTTGGGCCATTTCCTTTCGTGGGCGCTAGGCCTACCCACACAAGTGAGGTACCATTTTTATCGGGAGACTTGGGGGAACGCCCGGTGGAAGGAAAGTTGTGGCTCCTCTCAGATTCCAGAACTTTCTGTCACCGAAATGTGAGGAAAAAGTGTTTTTTTCGCCAAATTGTGAGGTTTGCAAAGGATTCTGGGTAACAGAACTGATCAGAGCCCCTCAAGTCACCCCATCTTGGATTCCCCTACGTGTCTAGTTTTAAAAAATGCGCTGGTTTGCTAGGTTTCCCCAGTTGCCGGCTTAGCTAGAGGCCAAAATCCACAGGTAGGCACTTTGTTAAAAACGCCTCTGTTTTCTGTGAAAAAATGTGAGGTGTCCACGTTGTGTTTTGGGCTATTTTCTTTTGTGGGCGCTAGGCCTACCCACACAACTGAGGTACCATTTTTATTGGGAGACTTTGGGGGACGCTGGGTGGAAGGAAATTTGTGGCTCCTCTCAGATTCCAGAACTTTCTGTCACCGAAATGTGAGGAAAAAGTGTTTTTTTTGCCAGATTGTGAGGTTTGCAAAGGATTCCGGGTAACAGAAGCTGATCAGAGCCCTACAAGTCACCCCATCTTGGATTCCCATAGGTGTCTAGTTTTCAAAAATGCGCTGGTTTGCTAGGTTTCCCCAGGTGCCAGCTGTGCTAGAGGCCAAAATCCACAGGGAGGCACTTTGTTAAAAACACCTCTGTTTTCTGTGAAAAAATGTGAGGTGTCCACGTTGTGTTTTGGGCTATTTTCTTTTGTGGGCGCTAGGCCTACCCACACACCTGAGGTACCATTTTTATTGGGAGACTTGGGGGGACGCTGGGTGGAAGGAAATTTGTGGCTCCTCTCATATTCCGGAACTTTCTGTCACTGAAATGTGAGGAAAAAGTTGTTGTTTTTCGCCAAACTGTGAGGTTTGCAAAGGATTCCGGCTAACAGAACCTGGTCAGAGCCCCACAAGTCACCCCATCTTGGATTCTCCTGGGTGTCTAGTTTTCAAAAATTCGCTGGTTTGCTAGGTTTCCCTAGGTGTCGACAGAGCTAGAGGCCAAAATCCACAGGTAGACACTTTCCAAAAAACACCTCTGTTTTCTGTGAAAAAATGTGAAGTGTCCAAGTTGTGTTTTGGGCTATTTTCTTTTGTGGGATGCTAGGCCTACCCACACAAGTGAGGTACCATTTTTATTGGGAGACTTGGGGGGATGCTGGGTGGAAGGAAATTTGTGGCTCCTCTCAGATTCCAGAACCTTCTGTCACTAAAATGTGAATAAAAGTGTTTTTTTGGCCAAATTTTGAGGTTTGCAAAGGATTCTGGGTAACAGAACCTGGCCAGAGCCCCACAAGTCACCCCATCTTGGATTCCCCTACGTGTCTAGCTTTAAAAAATTCGCTGGTTTGCTAGGTTTCCCTAGGTGTCAGCTGAGCTAGAGGCCAAAATCCACAGGTAGGCACTTTGCAAAAAACACCTCTGTTTTCTGTGAAAAAATGTGATGTGTCCACGTTGTGTTTTGGGCCATTTCCTTTCGTGGGCGCTAGGCCTACCCACACAAGTGAGGTACCATTTTTATTGAGAGACTTGGGGGAACGCTGGGTGGAAGGAAACTTGTGGTTCCTCTCAGATTCCAGAAATGTCTGTCACCGAAATGTGAGGAAAAAGTGTTTTTTTTTCCACCAAATTGTGAGGTTTGCAAAGGATTCCAGGTAACAGAAGCTGATCAGAGCCCCACAAGTCACCACATCTTGGATTCCCCTAAGTGTTTAGTTTTCAAAAATGCGCTGGTTTGCTAGGTTTCCCCAGGTGCAGGCTGTGCTAGAGGTCTAAATCCACAGGTAGGCACTTTGTTAAAAACACCTCTGTTTTCTGTGAAAAAATGTGAGGTGTCCACGTTGTGTTTTGGGCTATTTTCTTTTGTGGGCGCTAGGCCTACCCACACAAGTGAGGTACCATTTTTATTGGGAGACTTGGGGGGACGCTGGGTGGAAGGAAATTTGAGGCTCCTCTCAGATTCCAGAACTTTCTGTCACCGAAATGTGAGGAAAAAGGGTTTTTTTCACCAAATTGTGAGGTTTGCAAAGGATTCTGGGTAACAGAACCTGGTCTGAGCCCCACAAATCACCCCATCTTGGATTCCCCTAGGTGTCTAGTTTTCCAAAATGCACTGGTTTGCTAGGTGTCCCCAGGTGCCGGCTGAGCTAGAAGCCAAAATCCACAGGTAGGCACTTTGTAAAAAATACCTCTGTTTTCTGTGAAAAAATGTGATGTATCCACGTTGTGTTTTGGGCCATTTCCTTTCATGGGCGCTAGGCCTACCCACACAAGTGAGGTACCATTTTTATCGGGAGACTTGGGGGAACGCCCGGTGGAAGGAAAGTTGTGGCTCCTCTCAGATTCCAGAACTTTCTGTCACCGAAATGTGAGTAAAAAGTGTTTTTTTCCGCCAAATTGTGAGGTTTGCAAAGGATTCTGGGTAACAGAACTGATCAGAGCCCCACAAGTCACCCCATCTTGGATTCCCCTACGTGTCTAGTTTTAAAAAATGCGCTGGTTTGCTAGGTTTCCCCAGTTGCCGGCTTAGCTAGAGGCCAAAATCCACAGATAGGCACTTTGTTAAAAGCACCTCTGTTTTCTGTGAAAAAATGTGAGGTGTCCACGTTATGTTTTGGGCTATTTTCTTTTGTGGGCGCTAGGCCTACCCACACAACTGAGGTACCATTTTTATTGGGAGACTTGGGGGGACGCTGGGTGGAAGGAAATTTGTGGCTCCTCTCAGATTCCAGAACTTTCTGTCACCGAAATGTGAGGAAAAAGTGTTTTTTTTTGCCAAATTGTGAAGTTTGCAAGGGATTCCGGGTAACAGAAGCTGATCAGAGCCCTACAAGTCACCCCATCTTGGATTCCCATAGGTGTCTAGTTTTCAAAAATGCGCTGGTTTGCTAGGTTTCCCCAGGTGCCAGCTGTGCTAGAGGCCAAAATCCACAGGGAGGCACTTTGCAAAAAACACCTCTGTTTTCTGTGAAAAAATGTGATGTGCCCAGTTGTGTTTTGGGCCATTTCCTTTCGTGGGCGCTAGGCCTGCCCACACAAGTGAGGTACCATTTTTATTGGGAGACTTGGGGGAATGCTGGGTGGATGGAAAGTTGTGGTTTCTCTCAGATTCCAGAACTTTCTGTCACCGGAATGTGAGGAAAAAGCATTTTTTTTCTCAAAATTTTGAGGTTTGCAAAGGATTCTGGGTAACAGAACCTGGTCTAAGCCCCACAAGTCACCCCATCTTGGATTCCCCTGGGTGTCTAGTTTTCCAAAATTCGCTGGTTTGCTAGGTTTCCTTAGGTGTCAGCTGAGCTAGAGGCCAAAATCCACAGGTAAGCACTTTGCAAAAAACAACTCTGTTTTCTGTGAAAAAATGTGATGTGTCCACGTTGTGTTTTGGGCCATTTCCTTTCGTGGGCGCTAGGCCTACCCACACAAGTGAGGTACCATTTTTATTGAGAGACTTGGGGGAACACTGGGTGGAAGGAAACTTGTGGTTCCTCTCAGATTCCAGAAATTTCTGTCACCGAAATGTGAGGAAAAAGTGTTTTTTTTCTGCCAAATTGTGAGGTTTGCAAAGGATTCCAGGTAACAGAAGCTGATCAGAGCCCCACAAGTCACCACATCTTGGATTCCCCTAAGTGTCTAGTTTTCAAAAATGCGCTGGTTTGCTAGGTTTCCCCAGGTGCAGGCTGTGCTAGAGGCCTAAATCCACAGGTAGGCACTTTGTTAAAAACACCTCTGTTTTCTATGAAAAAATGTGAGGTGTCCACGTTGTGTTTTGGGCTATTTTCTTTTGTGGGCGCTAGGCCTACCCACACAAGTGAGGTACCATTTTTATTGGGAGACTTGGGGGGACGCTGGGTGGAAGGAAATTTGAGGCTCCTCTCAGATTCCAGAACTTTCTGTCACCGAAATGTGAGGAAAAAGTTTTTTTTTTGCCAGATTGTGAGGTTTGCAAAGGATTCCGGGTAACAGAAGCTGATCAGAGCCCTACAAGTCACCCCATCTTGGATTCCCATAGGTGTCTAGTTTTCAAAAATGCGCTGGTTTGCTAGATTTCCCCAGGTGCCAGCTGTGCTAGAGGCCAAAATCCACTTTGTTAAAAACACCTCTGTTTTCTGTGAAAAAATGTGATGTGTCCACGTTGTGTTTTGTGCCATTTCCTTTCGTGGGCGCTAGGCCTACCCACACAAGTGAGGTACCATTTTTATTGGGAGACTTGGGGGAACGCTGGGTGGAAGGAAAGTTGTGGTTCCTCTCAGATTCCAGAACTTTCTGTCATCGAAATGTGACAAAAAAGTGTATTTTTTCTCCAAATTTTGAGGTTTGCAAAAGATTCTGGGTAACAGAACCTGGTCAGAGCCCACAAGTCACCCCATCTTGGATTCCCCTGGGTGTCTAGTTTTCAAAAATTCGCTGGTTTGCTAGGTTTCCCTAGGTGTCGACTGAGCTAGAGTGCAAAATCCACAGGTAGATCCTTTCCAAAAAACACCTCTGTTTTCTGTGAAAAAATTTGAGGTGTCCACGTTGTGTTTTGGGCCATTTCCTTTCGTGGGCGCTAGGCCTACCCACACAAGTGAGGTACCATTTTTATTGGGGGTCTTTTGGGAACGCTGGGTGGAAGGAAACTTGCGGTTCCTCTCAGATTCCAGAACTTTCTGTCACTGAAATGTGAGGAAAAAGTGTTTTTTTTGCCAAATTGTGAGGTTTGCAAAGGATTCCGGCTAACAGAACCTGGTCAGAGCCCCACAAGTTACCCCATCTTGGATTCTCCTGGGTGTCTAGTTTTCAAAAAATTGCTGGTTTGCTAGGTTTCCCTAGGTGTCGACTGAGTTAGAGGCCAAAATCCACAGGTAGACACTTTCCAAAAAACACCTCTGTTTTCTGTGAAAAAATTTGATGTGTCCACGTTGTGTTTTGGGCTATTTTCTTTTGTGGACGCTAGGCCTACCCACACAAGTGAGGTACCATTTTTATTGGTAGACTTGGGGGGACGCTGGGTGGAAGGACATTTGTGGCTCATCTCAGATTCCAGAACTTTCTGTCACCGAAATTTGAGGAAAAAGTGGTTTTTTTTGCCAAATTGTGAGGTTTGCAAAGGATTCCGGGTAACAGAAGCTGATCAGAGCCCTACAAGTCACTGCATCTTGGATTCCCCTCGGTGTCTAGTTTTCAAAAATGCGCTGGTTTGCTAGGTTTCCCCAGGTGCCGGCTGTGCTAGAGGCCAAAATCCACAGGGAGGCACTTTGTTAAAAACACCTCTGTTTTCTGTGAAAAATTATGATGTGTCCACGTTGTGTTTTGGGCCATTTCCTTTCGTGGGCGCTAGGCCTACCCACACAAGTGAGGTACCATTTTTATTGGGAGACTTGGGGGGATGCTGGGTGGAAGGAAATTTGTGGCTCCTCTCAGATTCCAGAACCTTCTGTCACTAAAATGTGAATAAAAGTGTTTTTTTGGCCAAATTTTGAGGTTTGAAAAGGATTCTGGGTAACAGAACCTGGCCAGAGGCCCACAAGTCACACCATCTTGGATTCCCCTACGTGTCTAGCTTTAAAAAATTCGCTGGTTTGCTAGGTTTCCCTAGGTGTCGACTGAGTTAGAGGCCAAAATCCACAGGTAGACACTTTCCAAAAAACACCTCTGTTTTCTGTGAAAAAATTTGATGTGTCCACGTTGTGTTTTGGGCTATTTTCTTTTGTGGACGCTAGGCCTACCCACACAAGTGAGGTACCATTTTTATTGGTACACTTGGGGGGACGCTGGGTGGAAGGACATTTGTGGCTCATCTCAGATTCCAGAACTTTCTGTCACCGAAATGTGAGGAAAAAGTGTTTTTTTTTGCCAAATTGTGATGGTTTGCAAAGGATTCCGGGTAACAGAAGCTGATCAGAGCCCTACAAGTCACTGCATCTTGGATTCCCCTCGGTGTCTAGTTTTCAAAAATGCGCTGGTTTGCTAGGTTTCCCCAGGTGCCGGCTGTGCTAGAAGCCAAAATCCACAGGGAGGCACTTTGTTAAAAACACCTCTGTTTTCTGTGAAAAATTATGATGTGTCCACGTTGTTTTTTGGGCCATTTCCTTTCGTGGGCGCTAGGCCTACCCACACAAGTGAGGTACCATTTTTATTGGGAGACTTGGGGGGATGCTGGGTGGAAGGAAATTTGTGGCTCCTCTCAGATTCCAGAACCTTCTGTCACTAAAATGTGAATAAAAGTGTTTTTTTGGCCAAATTTTGAGGTTTGAAAAGGATTCTGGGTAACAGAACCTGGCCAGAGGCCCACAAGTCACACCATCTTGGATTCCCCTACGTGTCTAGCTTTAAAAAATTCGCTGGTTTGCTAGGTTTCCCTAGGTGTCAGCTGAGCTAGAGGCCAAAATCCACAGGTAGGCACTTTGCAAAAAACACCTCTGTTTTCTGTGAAAAAATGTGATGTGTCCACGTTGTGTTTTGGGCCATTTCCTTTCGTGGGCGCTAGGCCTACCCACACAAGTGAGGTACCATTTTTATTGAGAGACTTGGGGGAACGCTGGGGGGAAGGAAACTTGTGGTTCCTCTCAGATTCCAGAAATTTCTGTCACCGAAATGTGAGGAAAAAGTGTTTTTTTTCCGCCAAATTGTGAGGTTTGCAAAGGATTCCAGGTAACAGAAGCTGATCAGAGCCCCACAAGTCACCACATCTTGGATTCCCTAAGTGTCTAGTTTTCAAAAATGCGCTGGTTTGCTAGGTTTCCCCAGGTGCAGGCTGTGCTAGAGGCCTAAATCCACAGGTAGGCACTTTGTTAAAAACACCTCTGTTTTCTGTGAAAAAATGTGAGGTGTCCACGTTGTGTTTTGGGCTATTTTCTTTTGTGGGCGCTAGGCCTACCCACACAAGTGAGGTACCATTTTTATTGGGAGACTTGGGGGGACGCTGGGTGGAAGGAAATTTGAGGCTCCTCTCAGATTCCAGAACTTTCTGTCACCGAAATTTGAGGAAAAAGTGTTTTTTTCACCAAATTGTGAGGTTTGCAAAGGATTCTGGGTAACATAACCTGGTCTGAGCCCCACAAATCACTACATCTTGTATTCCCCTAGGTGTCTAGTTTTCCAAAATGCACTGGTTTGCTAGGTGTCCCCAGGTGCCGGCTAAGCTAGAGGCCAAAATCCACAGGTAGGCACTTTGTAAAAAATACCTCTGTTTTCTGTGAAAAAATGTGATGTATCCACGTTGTGTTTTGGGCCATTTCCTTTCGTGGGCGCTAGGCCTACCCACACAAGTGAGGTACCATTTTTATCGGGAGACTTGGGGGAACGCCCGGTGGAAGGAAAGTTGTGGCTCCTCTCAGATTCCAGAACTTTCTGTCACCGAAATGTGAGGAAAAAGTGTTTTTTTCGCCAAATTGTGAGGTTTGCAAAGGATTCTGGGTAACAGAATTGATCAGAGCCCCACAAGTCACCCCATCTTGGATTCCCCTACGTGTCTAGTTTTCAAATATGCGCTGGTTTGCTAGGTTTCCCCAGTTGCCGGCTTAGCTAGAGGCCAAAATCCACAGGTAGGCATTTTGTTAAAAACACCTCTTTTTTCTGTGAAAAAATGTGAGGTGTCCACGTTGAGTTTTGGGCTATTTTCTTTTGTGGGTGCTAGGCCTACCCACACAAGTGAGGTACCATTTTTATTGGGAGACTTGGGGGGACGCTGGGTGGAAGGAAATTTGAGACTCCTCTCAGATTCCAGAACTTTCTGTCACCGAAATGTGAGGAAAAAGTGTTTTTTTTTGCCAGATTGTGAGGTTTGCAAAGGATTCCGGGTAACAGAAGCTGATCAGAGCCCTACAAGTCACCCCATCTTGGATTCCCATAGGTGTCTAGTTTTCAAAAATGCGCTGGTTTGCTAGGTTTCCCCAGGTGCCAGCTGTGCTAGAGGCCAAAATCCACAGGGAGGCACTTTGTTAAAAACACCTCTGTTTTCTGTGAAAAAATGTGATGTGTCCATGTTGTGTTTTGGGCCATTTCCTTTCGTGGGCGCTAGGCCTTCCCACACAAGTGAGGTACCATTTTTATTGGGAGACTTGGGGGAACGCTGGGTGGAAGGAAAGTTGTGGTTCCTCTCAGATTCCAGAACTTTCTGTCACCGAAATGTGACAAAAAAGTGTTTTTTTTCTCCAAATTTTGAGGTTTGCAAAAGATTCTAGGTAACAGCACCTGGTCAGAGCCCACAAGTCACCCCATCTTGGATTCCCCTGGGTGTCTAGTTTTCAAAAATTCGCTGGTTTGCTAGGTTCCCCTAGGTGTCAGCTGAGCTAGAGGCCAAAATCCACAGGTAGGCACTTTGCAAAAAACACCTCTGTTTTCTGTGAAAAAATGTGATGTGTCCACGTTGTGTTTTGGGCCATTTCCTTTCGTGGGCGCTAGGCCTACCCACACAAGTGAGGTACCATTTTTATTGAGAGACTTGGGGGAACGCTGGGTGGAAGGAAACTTGTGGTTCCTCTCAGATTCCAGAAATTTCTGTCACCGGAATGTGAGGAAAAAGTGTTTTTTTTCCACCAAATTGTGAGGTTTGCAAAGGATTCCAGGTAACAGAAGCTGATCAGAGCCCCACAAGTCACCACATCTTGGATTCCCCTAAGTGTCTAGTTTTCAAAAATGCGCTGGTTTGCTTTTTTCCCCAGGTGCAGGCTGTGCTAGAGGCCTAAATCCACAGGTAGGCACTTTGTTAAAAACACCTCTGTTTTCTGTGAAAAAATGTGAGGTGTCCACGTTGTGTTTTGGGCTATTTTCTTTTCTGGGCGCTAGGCCTACCCACACAAGTGAGGTACGATTTTTATTGGGAGACTTGGGGGGACGCTGGGTGGAAGGACATTTGAGACTCCTCTCAGATTCCAGAACTTTCTGTTACCGAAATGTGAGGAAAAAGTGTTTTTTTCACCAAATTGTGAGGTTTGCAAAGGATTCTGGGTAACAGAACCTGGTCTGAGCCCCACAAATCACCCCATCTTGGATTCCCCTACGTGTCTAGTTTTCCAAAATGCACTGGTTTGCTAGGTGTCCCCAGGTGCCGGCTGAGCTAGAGGCCAAAATCCACAGGTAAGCAGTTTGTAAAAAATACCTCTGTTTTCTGTGAAAAAATGTGATGTACCCACGTTGTGTTTTGGGCCATTTCCTTTCGTGGGCGCTAGGCCTACCCACACAAGTGAGGTACCATTTTTATCGGGAGACTTGGGGGAACGCCCGGTGGAAGGAAAGTTGTGGCTCCTCTCAGATTCCAGAACTTTCTGTCACCGAAATGTGAGGAAAAAGTGTTTTTTTCGCCAAATTGTGAGGTTTGCAAAGGATTCTGGGTAACAGAACTGATCAGAGCCCCTCAAGTCACCCCATCTTGGATTCCCCTACGTGTCTAGTTTTAAAAAATGCGCTGGTTTGCTAGGTTTCCCCAGTTGCCGGCTTAGCTAGAGGCCAAAATCCACAGGTAGGCACTTTGTTAAAAACGCCTCTGTTTTCTGTGAAAAAATGTGAGGTGTCCACGTTGTGTTTTGGGCTATTTTCTTTTGTGGGCGCTAGGCCTACCCACACAACTGAGGTACCATTTTTATTGGGAGACTTTGGGGGACGCTGGGTGGAAGGAAATTTGTGGCTCCTCTCAGATTCCAGAACTTTCTGTCACCGAAATGTGAGGAAAAAGTGTTTTTTTTGCCAGATTGTGAGGTTTGCAAAGGATTCCGGGTAACAGAAGCTGATCAGAGCCCTACAAGTCACCCCATCTTGGATTCCCATAGGTGTCTAGTTTTCAAAAATGCGCTGGTTTGCTAGGTTTCCCCAGGTGCCAGCTGTGCTAGAGGCCAAAATCCACAGGGAGGCACTTTGTTAAAAACACCTCTGTTTTCTGTGAAAAAATGTGAGGTGTCCACGTTGTGTTTTGGGCTATTTTCTTTTGTGGGCGCTAGGCCTACCCACACACCTGAGGTACCATTTTTATTGGGAGACTTGGGGGGACGCTGGGTGGAAGGAAATTTGTGGCTCCTCTCATATTCCGGAACTTTCTGTCACTGAAATGTGAGGAAAAAGTTGTTGTTTTTCGCCAAACTGTGAGGTTTGCAAAGGATTCCGGCTAACAGAACCTGGTCAGAGCCCCACAAGTCACCCCATCTTGGATTCTCCTGGGTGTCTAGTTTTCAAAAATTCGCTGGTTTGCTAGGTTTCCCTAGGTGTCGACAGAGCTAGAGGCCAAAATCCACAGGTAGACACTTTCCAAAAAACACCTCTGTTTTCTGTGAAAAAATGTGAAGTGTCCAAGTTGTGTTTTGGGCTATTTTCTTTTGTGGGATGCTAGGCCTACCCACACAAGTGAGGTACCATTTTTATTGGGAGACTTGGGGGGATGCTGGGTGGAAGGAAATTTGTGGCTCCTCTCAGATTCCAGAACCTTCTGTCACTAAAATGTGAATAAAAGTGTTTTTTTGGCCAAATTTTGAGGTTTGCAAAGGATTCTGGGTAACAGAACCTGGCCAGAGCCCCACAAGTCACCCCATCTTGGATTCCCCTACGTGTCTAGCTTTCAAAAATTCGCTGGTTTGCTAGGTTTCCCTAGGTGTCAGCTGAGCTAGAGGCCAAAATCCACAGGTAGGCACTTTGCAAAAAACACCTCTGTTTTCTGTGAAAAAATGTGATGTGTCCACGTTGTGTTTTGGGCCATTTCCTTTCGTGGGCGCTAGGCCTACCCACACAAGTGAGGTACCATTTTTATTGAGAGACTTGGGGGAACGCTGGGTGGAAGGAAACTTGTGGTTCCTCTCAGATTCCAGAAATGTCTGTCACCGAAATGTGAGGAAAAAGTGTTTTTTTTTCCACCAAATTGTGAGGTTTGCAAAGGATTCCAGGTAACAGAAGCTGATCAGAGCCCCACAAGTCACCACATCTTGGATTCCCCTAAGTGTTTAGTTTTCAAAAATGCGCTGGTTTGCTAGGTTTCCCCAGGTGCAGGCTGTGCTAGAGGTCTAAATCCACAGGTAGGCACTTTGTTAAAAACACCTCTGTTTTCTGTGAAAAAATGTGAGGTGTCCACGTTGTGTTTTGGGCTATTTTCTTTTGTGGGCGCTAGGCCTACCCACACAAGTGAGGTACCATTTTTATTGGGAGACTTGGGGGGACGCTGGGTGGAAGGAAATTTGAGGCTCCTCTCAGATTCCAGAACTTTCTGTCACCGAAATGTGAGGAAAAAGGGTTTTTTTCACCAAATTGTGAGGTTTGCAAAGGATTCTGGGTAACAGAACCTGGTCTGAGCCCCACAAATCACCCCATCTTGGATTCCCCTAGGTGTCTAGTTTTCCAAAATGCACTGGTTTGCTAGGTGTCCCCAGGTGCCGGCTGAGCTAGAAGCCAAAATCCACAGGTAGGCACTTTGTAAAAAATACCTCTGTTTTCTGTGAAAAAATGTGATGTATCCACGTTGTGTTTTGGGCCATTTCCTTTCATGGGCGCTAGGCCTACCCACACAAGTGAGGTACCATTTTTATCGGGAGACTTGGGGGAACGCCCGGTGGAAGGAAAGTTGTGGCTCCTCTCAGATTCCAGAACTTTCTGTCACCGAAATGTGAGTAAAAAGTGTTTTTTTCCGCCAAATTGTGAGGTTTGCAAAGGATTCTGGGTAACAGAACTGATCAGAGCCCCACAAGTCACCCCATCTTGGATTCCCCTACGTGTCTAGTTTTAAAAAATGCGCTGGTTTGCTAGGTTTCCCCAGTTGCCGGCTTAGCTAGAGGCCAAAATCCACAGATAGGCACTTTGTTAAAAGCACCTCTGTTTTCTGTGAAAAAATGTGAGGTGTCCACGTTATGTTTTGGGCTATTTTCTTTTGTGGGCGCTAGGCCTACCCACACAACTGAGGTACCATTTTTATTGGGAGACTTGGGGGGACGCTGGGTGGAAGGAAATTTGTGGCTCCTCTCAGATTCCAGAACTTTCTGTCACCGAAATGTGAGGAAAAAGTGTTTTTTTTTGCCAAATTGTGAAGTTTGCAAGGGATTCCGGGTAACAGAAGCTGATCAGAGCCCTACAAGTCACCCCATCTTGGATTCCCATAGGTGTCTAGTTTTCAAAAATGCGCTGGTTTGCTAGGTTTCCCCAGGTGCCAGCTGTGCTAGAGGCCAAAATCCACAGGGAGGCACTTTGCAAAAAACACCTCTGTTTTCTGTGAAAAAATGTGATGTGCCCAGTTGTGTTTTGGGCCATTTCCTTTCGTGGGCGCTAGGCCTGCCCACACAAGTGAGGTACCATTTTTATTGGGAGACTTGGGGGAATGCTGGGTGGATGGAAAGTTGTGGTTTCTCTCAGATTCCAGAACTTTCTGTCACCGGAATGTGAGGAAAAAGCATTTTTTTTCTCAAAATTTTGAGGTTTGCAAAGGATTCTGGGTAACAGAACCTGGTCTAAGCCCCACAAGTCACCCCATCTTGGATTCCCCTGGGTGTCTAGTTTTCCAAAATTCGCTGGTTTGCTAGGTTTCCTTAGGTGTCAGCTGAGCTAGAGGCCAAAATCCACAGGTAAGCACTTTGCAAAAAACAACTCTGTTTTCTGTGAAAAAATGTGATGTGTCCACGTTGTGTTTTGGGCCATTTCCTTTCGTGGGCGCTAGGCCTACCCACACAAGTGAGGTACCATTTTTATTGAGAGACTTGGGGGAACACTGGGTGGAAGGAAACTTGTGGTTCCTCTCAGATTCCAGAAATTTCTGTCACCGAAATGTGAGGAAAAAGTGTTTTTTTTCTGCCAAATTGTGAGGTTTGCAAAGGATTCCAGGTAACAGAAGCTGATCAGAGCCCCACAAGTCACCACATCTTGGATTCCCCTAAGTGTCTAGTTTTCAAAAATGCGCTGGTTTGCTAGGTTTCCCCAGGTGCAGGCTGTGCTAGAGGCCTAAATCCACAGGTAGGCACTTTGTTAAAAACACCTCTGTTTTCTATGAAAAAATGTGAGGTGTCCACGTTGTGTTTTGGGCTATTTTCTTTTGTGGGCGCTAGGCCTACCCACACAAGTGAGGTACCATTTTTATTGGGAGACTTGGGGGGACGCTGGGTGGAAGGAAATTTGAGGCTCCTCTCAGATTCCAGAACTTTCTGTCACCGAAATGTGAGGAAAAAGTTTTTTTTTTGCCAGATTGTGAGGTTTGCAAAGGATTCCGGGTAACAGAAGCTGATCAGAGCCCTACAAGTCACCCCATCTTGGATTCCCATAGGTGTCTAGTTTTCAAAAATGCGCTGGTTTGCTAGGTTTCCCCAGGTGCCAGCTGTGCTAGAGGCCAAAATCCACTTTGTTAAAAACACCTCTGTTTTCTGTGAAAAAATGTGATGTGTCCACGTTGTGTTTTGTGCCATTTCCTTTCGTGGGCGCTAGGCCTACCCACACAAGTGAGGTACCATTTTTATTGGGAGACTTGGGGGAACGCTGGGTGGAAGGAAAGTTGTGGTTCCTCTCAGATTCCAGAACTTTCTGTCATCGAAATGTGACAAAAAAGTGTATTTTTTCTCCAAATTTTGAGGTTTGCAAAAGATTCTGGGTAACAGAACCTGGTCAGAGCCCACAAGTCACCCCATCTTGGATTCCCCTGGGTGTCTAGTTTTCAAAAATTCGCTGGTTTGCTAGGTTTCCCTAGGTGTCGACTGAGCTAGAGGCCAAAATCCACAGGTAGACACTTTCCAAAAAACACCTCTGTTTTCTGTGAAAAAATTTGAGGTGTCCACGTTGTGTTTTGGGCCATTTCCTTTCGTGGGCGCTAGGCCTACCCACACAAGTGAGGTACCATTTTTATTGGGGGTCTTTTGGGAACGCTGGGTGGAAGGAAACTTGCGGTTCCTCTCAGATTCCAGAACTTTCTGTCACTGAAATGTGAGGAAAAAGTGTTTTTTTTGCCAAATTGTGAGGTTTGCAAAGGATTCCGGCTAACAGAACCTGGTCAGAGCCCCACAAGTTACCCCATCTTGGATTCTCCTGGGTGTCTAGTTTTCAAAAAATTGCTGGTTTGCTAGGTTTCCCTAGGTGTCGACTGAGTTAGAGGCCAAAATCCACAGGTAGACACTTTCCAAAAAACACCTCTGTTTTCTGTGAAAAAATTTGATGTGTCCACGTTGTGTTTTGGGCTATTTTCTTTTGTGGACGCTAGGCCTACCCACACAAGTGAGGTACCATTTTTATTGGTAGACTTGGGGGGACGCTGGGTGGAAGGACATTTGTGGCTCATCTCAGATTCCAGAACTTTCTGTCACCGAAATTTGAGGAAAAAGTGGTTTTTTTTGCCAAATTGTGAGGTTTGCAAAGGATTCCGGGTAACAGAAGCTGATCAGAGCCCTACAAGTCACTGCATCTTGGATTCCCCTCGGTGTCTAGTTTTCAAAAATGCGCTGGTTTGCTAGGTTTCCCCAGGTGCCGGCTGTGCTAGAGGCCAAAATCCACAGGGAGGCACTTTGTTAAAAACACCTCTGTTTTCTGTGAAAAATTATGATGTGTCCACGTTGTGTTTTGGGCCATTTCCTTTCGTGGGCGCTAGGCCTACCCACACAAGTGAGGTACCATTTTTATTGGGAGACTTGGGGGGATGCTGGGTGGAAGGAAATTTGTGGCTCCTCTCAGATTCCAGAACTTTCTGTCACTAAAATGTGAATAAAAGTGTTTTTTTGGCCAAATTTTGAGGTTTGAAAAGGATTCTGGGTAACAGAACCTGGCCAGAGGCCCACAAGTCACACCATCTTGGATTCCCCTACGTGTCTAGCTTTAAAAAATTCGCTGGTTTGCTAGGTTTCCCTAGGTGTCGACTGAGTTAGAGGCCAAAATCCACAGGTAGACACTTTCCAAAAAACACCTCTGTTTTCTGTGAAAAAATTTGATGTGTCCACGTTGTGTTTTGGGCTATTTTCTTTTGTGGACGCTAGGCCTACCCACACAAGTGAGGTACCATTTTTATTGGTACACTTGGGGGGACGCTGGGTGGAAGGACATTTGTGGCTCATCTCAGATTCCAGAACTTTCTGTCACCGAAATGTGAGGAAAAAGTGTTTTTTTTTGCCAAATTGTGAGGTTTGCAAAGGATTCCGGGTAACAGAAGCTGATCAGAGCCCTACAAGTCACTGCATCTTGGATTCCCCTCGGTGTCTAGTTTTCAAAAATGCGCTGGTTTGCTAGGTTTCCCCAGGTGCCGGCTGTGCTAGAAGCCAAAATCCACAGGGAGGCACTTTGTTAAAAACACCTCTGTTTTCTGTGAAAAATTATGATGTGTCCACGTTGTTTTTTGGGCCATTTCCTTTCGTGGGCGCTAGGCCTACCCACACAAGTGAGGTACCATTTTTATTGGGAGACTTGGGGGGATGCTGGGTGGAAGGAAATTTGTGGCTCCTCTCAGATTCCAGAACCTTCTGTCACTAAAATGTGAATAAAAGTGTTTTTTTGGCCAAATTTTGAGGTTTGAAAAGGATTCTGGGTAACAGAACCTGGCCAGAGGCCCACAAGTCACACCATCTTGGATTCCCCTACGTGTCTAGCTTTAAAAAATTCGCTGGTTTGCTAGGTTTCCCTAGGTGTCAGCTGAGCTAGAGGCCAAAATCCACAGGTAGGCACTTTGCAAAAAACACCTCTGTTTTCTGTGAAAAAATGTGATGTGTCCACGTTGTGTTTTGGGCCATTTCCTTTCGTGGGCGCTAGGCCTACCCACACAAGTGAGGTACCATTTTTATTGAGAGACTTGGGGGAACGCTGGGGGGAAGGAAACTTGTGGTTCCTCTCAGATTCCAGAAATTTCTGTCACCGAAATGTGAGGAAAAAGTGTTTTTTTTCCGCCAAATTGTGAGGTTTGCAAAGGATTCCAGGTAACAGAAGCTGATCAGAGCCCCACAAGTCACCACATCTTGGATTCCCTAAGTGTCTAGTTTTCAAAAATGCGCTGGTTTGCTAGGTTTCCCCAGGTGCAGGCTGTGCTAGAGGCCTAAATCCACAGGTAGGCACTTTGTTAAAAACACCTCTGTTTTCTGTGAAAAAATGTGAGGTGTCCACGTTGTGTTTTGGGCTATTTTCTTTTGTGGGCGCTAGGCCTACCCACACAAGTGAGGTACCATTTTTATTGGGAGACTTGGGGGGACGCTGGGTGGAAGGAAATTTGAGGCTCCTCTCAGATTCCAGAACTTTCTGTCACCGAAATTTGAGGAAAAAGTGTTTTTTTCACCAAATTGTGAGGTTTGCAAAGGATTCTGGGTAACATAACCTGGTCTGAGCCCCACAAATCACTACATCTTGTATTCCCCTAGGTGTCTAGTTTTCCAAAATGCACTGGTTTGCTAGGTGTCCCCAGGTGCCGGCTAAGCTAGAGGCCAAAATCCACAGGTAGGCACTTTGTAAAAAATACCTCTGTTTTCTGTGAAAAAATGTGATGTATCCACGTTGTGTTTTGGGCCATTTCCTTTCGTGGGCGCTAGGCCTACCCACACAAGTGAGGTACCATTTTTATCGGGAGACTTGGGGGAACGCCCGGTGGAAGGAAAGTTGTGGCTCCTCTCAGATTCCAGAACTTTCTGTCACCGAAATGTGAGGAAAAAGTGTTTTTTTCGCCAAATTGTGAGGTTTGCAAAGGATTCTGGGTAACAGAATTGATCAGAGCCCCACAAGTCACCCCATCTTGGATTCCCCTACGTGTCTAGTTTTCAAATATGCGCTGGTTTGCTAGGTTTCCCCAGTTGCCGGCTTAGCTAGAGGCCAAAATCCACAGGTAGGCATTTTGTTAAAAACACCTCTTTTTTCTGTGAAAAAATGTGAGGTGTCCACGTTGAGTTTTGGGCTATTTTCTTTTGTGGGTGCTAGGCCTACCCACACAAGTGAGGTACCATTTTTATTGGGAGACTTGGGGGGACGCTGGGTGGAAGGAAATTTGAGACTCCTCTCAGATTCCAGAACTTTCTGTCACCGAAATGTGAGGAAAAAGTGTTTTTTTCACCAAATTGTGAGGTTTGCAAAGGATTCTGGGTAACAGAACCTGGTCTGAGCCCCACAAATCACCCCATCTTGGATTCCCCTACGTGTCTAGTTTTCCAAAATGCACTGGTTTGCTAGGTGTCCCCAGGTGCCGGCTGAGCTAGAGGCCAAAATCCACAGGTAAGCACTTTGTAAAAAATACCTCAGTTTTCTTTGAAAAAATGTGATGTATCCACGTTGTGTTTTGGGCCATTTCCTTTCGTGGGCGCTAGGCCTACCCACACAAGTGTGGTACCATTTTTATCGAGAGACTTGGGGGAACGCCCGGTGGAAGGAAAGTTGTGGCTCCTCTCAGATTCCAGAACTTTCTGTCACCGAAATGTGAGTAAAAAGTGTTTTTTTCACCAAATTGTGAGGTTTGCAAAGGATTCTGGGTAACAGAACTGATCAGAGCCCCACAAGTCACCCCATCTTGGATTCCCCTACGTGTCTAGTTTTAAAAAATGCGCTGGTTTGCTAGGTTTCCCCAGTTGCCGGCTTAGCTAGAGGCCAAAATCCACAGGTAGGCACTTTGTTAAAAACACCTCTGTTTTCTGTGAAAAAATGTGAGGTGTCCACGTTGTGTTTTGGGCTATTTTCTTTTGTGGGCGCTAGGCCTACCCACATAACTGAGGTACCATTTTTATTGGGAGACTTGGGGGGACGCTGGGTGGAAGGAAATTTGTGGCTCCTCTCAGATTCCAGAACTTACTGTCACCGAAATGTGAGGAAAAAGTGTTTTTTTTTGCCAGATTGTGAGGTTTGCAAAGGATTCCGGGTAACAGAAGCTGATCAGAGCCCTACAAGTCACCCCATCTTGGATTCCCATAGGTGTCTAGTTTTCAAAAATGCGCTGGTTTGCTAGGTTTCCCCAGGTGCCAGCTGTGCTAGAGGCCAAAATCCACAGGGAGGCACTTTGTTAAAAACACCTCTGTTTTCTGTGAAAAAATGTGATGTGTCCATGTTGTGTTTTGGGCCATTTCCTTTCGTGGGCGCTAGGCCTACCCACACAAGTGAGGTACCATTTTTATTGGGAGACTTGGGGGAACGCTGGGTGGAAGGAAAGTTGTGGTTCCTCTCAGATTCCAGAACTTTCTGTCATCGAAATGTGACAAAAAAGTGTTTTTTTTCTCCAAATATTGAGGTTTGCAAAAGATTCTGGGTAACAGAACCTGGTCAGAGCCCACAAGTCACCCCATCTTGGATTCCCCTGGGTGTCTAGTTTTCAAAAATTCGCTGGTTTGCTAGGTTTCCCTAGGTGTCGACTGAGCTAGAGGCCAAAATCCACAGGTAGACACTTTCCAAAAAACACCTCTGTTTTCTGTGAAAAAATTTGAGGTGTCCACGTTGTGTTTTGGGCCATTTCCTTTCGTGGGCGCTAGGCCTACCCACACAAGTGAGGTACCACTTTTATTGGGGGTCTTGGGGGAACGCTGGGTGGAAGGAAACTTGCGGTTCATCTCAGATTCCAGAACTTTCTGTCACTGAAATGTGAGGAAAAAGTGTTTTTTTCGCCAAATTGTGAGGTTTGCAAAGGATTCCGGCTAACAGAACCTGGTCAGAGCCCCACAAGTTACCCCATCTTGGATTCTCCTGGGTGTCTAGTTTTCAAAAAATTGCTGGTTTGCTAGGTTTCCCTAGGTGTCGACTGAGTTAGAGGCCAAAATCCACAGGTAGACACTTTCCAAAAAACACCTCTGTTTTCTGTGAAAAAATTTGATGTGTCCACGTTGTGTTTTGGGCTATTTTCTTTTGTGGACGCTAGGCCTACCCACACAAGTGAGGTACCATTTTTATTGGTACACTTGGGGGGACGCTGGGTGGAAGGACATTTGTGGCTCATCTCAGATTCCAGAACTTTCTGTCACCGAAATGTGAGGAAAAAGTGTTTTTTTCACCAAATTGTGAGGTTTGCAAAGGATTCTGGGTAACAGAACCTGGTCTGAGCCCCACAAATCACCCCATCTTGGATTCCCCTAGGTGTCTAGTTTTCCAAAATGCACTGGTTTGCTAGGTGTCCCAAGGTGCCGGCTGAGCTAGAGGCCAAAATCCACAGGTAGGCACTTTGTAAAAAAGATCTCTGTTTTCTGTGAAAAAATGTGATGTATCCACGTTGTGTTTTGGGCCATTTCCTTTCGTGGGCGCTAGGCCTACCCACACAAGTGAGGTACCATTTTTATCGGGAGACTTGGGGGAACGCCCGGTGGAAGGAACGTTGTGGCTCCTCTCAGATTCCAGAACTTTCTGTCACTGAAATGTGAGGAAAAAGTGTTTTTTTTGCCAAATTGTGAAGTTTGCAAAGGATTCTGGGTAACAGAACTGATCAGAGCCCCACAAGTCACCCAATCTTGGATTCCCCTACGTGTCTAGTTTTATAAAATGCGCTGGTTTGCTAGGTTTCCCCAGTTGCCGGCTTAGCTAGAGGCCAAAATCCACAGGTAGGCACTTTGTTAAAAACACCTCTGTTTTCTGTGAAAAAATGTGAGGTGTCCACGTTATGTTTTGGGCCATTTCCTTTCGTGGGCGCTAGGCCTACCCACACAAGTGAGGTACCATTTTATTGGGAGACTTGGGGGAACGCTGGGTGGATGGCAAGTTGTGGTTTCTCTCAGATTCCAGAACTTTCTGTAACCGGAATGTGAGGAAAAAGTATTTTTTTTCTCCAAATGTTGAGGTTTGCAAAGGATTCTGGGTAACAGAACCTGGTCTAAGCCCCACAAGTCACCCCATCTTGGATTCCCCTGGGTGTCTAGTTTTCAAAAATTCGCTGGTGTGCTAGGTTTCCTTAGGTGTCAGCTGAGCTAGAGGCCAAAATCCACAGGTAAGCACTTTGCAAAAAACACCTCTGTTTTCTGTGAAAAAATTTGATGTGTCCACGTTGTGTTTTGGGCCATTTCCTTTCGTGGGCGCTAGGCCTACCCATACAACTGAGGTACCATTTTTATTGAGAGACTTGGGGGAACGCTGGGTGGAAGGAAACTTGTGGTTCCTCTCAGATTCCAGAAATTTCTGTCACCGAAATGTGAGGAAAAAGTGTTTTTTTTCTGCCAAATTGTGAGGTTTGCAAAGGATTCCAGGTAACAGAAGCTGATCAGAGCCCCACAAGTCACCACATCTTGGATTCCCTTAGTGTCTAGTTTTCAAAAATGCGCTGGTTTGCTAGGTTTCCCCAGGTGCAGGCTGTGCTAGAGGCTTAAATCCACAGGTAGGCACTTTGTTAAAAACACCTCTGTTTTCTGTGAAAAAATGTGAGGTGTCCACGTTGTGTTTTGGGCTATTTTCTTTTGTGGGCGCTAGGCCTACCCACACAAGTGAGGTACCATTTTTATTGGGAGACTTGGGGGGACGCTGGGTGGAAGGAAATTTGAGGCTCCTCTCAGATTCCAGAACTTTCTGTCACCGAAATGTGAGGAAAAAGTGTTTTTTTCACCAAATTGTGAGGTTTGCAAAGGATTCTGGGTAACAGAACCTGGTCTGAGCCCCACAAATCACCCCATCTTGGATTCCCCTAGGTGTCTAGTTTTCCAAAATGCACTGGTTTGCTAGGTGTCCCAAGGTGCCGGCTGAGCTAGAGGCCAAAATCCACAGGTAGGCACTTTGTAAAAAATATCTCTGTTTTCTGTGAAAAAATGTGATGTATCCACGTTGTGTTTTGGGCCATTTCCTTTCGTGGGCGCTAGGCCTACCCACACAAGTGAGGTACCATTTTTATCGGGAGACTTGGGGGAACGCCCGGTGGAAGGAACGTTGTGGCTCCTCTCAGATTCCAGAACTTTCTGTCACCGAAATGTGAGGAAAAAGTATTTTTTTCGCCAAATTGTGAGATTTGCAAAGGATTCTGGGTAACAGAACTGATCAGAGTCCCACAAGTCACCCTATCTTGGATTCCCCTACGTGTCAAGTTTTAAAAAATGCGCTGGTTTGCTAGGTTTCCCCAGTTGCCGGCTTAGCTAGAGGCCAAAATCAACAGGTAGGCACTTTGTTAAAAACACCTCTGTTTTCTGTGAAAAAATGTGAGGTGTCCACGTTGTGTTTTGGGCTATTTTCTTTTGTGGGCGCTAGGCCTACCCACACAACTGAGGTACCATTTTTATTGGGAGACTTGGGGGGATGCTGGGTGGAAGGAAATTTGTGGCTCCTCTCAGATTCCAGAACTTTCTGTCACCGAAATGTGAGGAAAAAGTTTTTTTTTTGCCAGATTGTGAGGTTTGCAAAGGATTCCGGGTAACAGAAGCTGATAAGAGCCCTACAAATCACCCCATCTTGGATTCCCATAGGTGTCTAGTTTTCAAAAATGCACTGATTTGCTAGGTTTCCCCAGGTGCCAGCTGTGCTAGAGGCCAAAATCCACTTTGTTAAAAACACCTCTGTTTTCTGTGAAAAAATGTGATGTGTCCACGTTGTGTTTTGGGCCATTTCCTTTCGTGGGCGCTAGGCCTACCCACACAAGTGAGGTACCATTTTTATTGGGAGACTTGGGGGGAACGCTGGGTGGAAGGAAAGTTGTGGTTCCTCTCAGATTCCAGAACTTTCTGTCACCGAAATGTGACAAAAAAGTGTTTTTTCTCTCCAAATTTTGAGGTTTGCAAAAGATTCTGGGTAACAGAACCTGGTCAGAGCCCACAAGTCACCCCATCTTGGATTCCCCTGGGTGTCTAGTTTTCTAAAATTCGCTGGTTTGCTAGGTTTCCCTAGGTGTCGACTGAGCTAGAGGCCAAAATCCACAGGTAGACACTTTCCAAAAAACACCTCTGTTTTCTGTGAAAAAATTTGAGGTGTCCACGTTGTGTTTTGGGCCATTTCCTTTCGTGGGCGCTAGGCCTACCCACACAAGTGAGGTACCATTTTTATTGGGGGTCTTGGGGGAACGCTGGGTGGAAGGAAACTTGCGGTTCCTCTCAGATTCCAGAACTTTCTGTCACTGAAATGTGAGGAAAAAGTGTTTTTTTCGCCAAATTGTGAGGTTTGCAAAGGATTCCGGCTAACAGAACCTGGTCAGAGCCCCACAAGTCACCCCATCTTGGATTCTCCTGGGTGTCTAGTTTTCAAAAATTCGCTGGTTTGCTAGGTTTCCCTAGGTGTCGACTGAGCTAGAGGCCAAAATCCACAGGTAGACACTTTCCAAAAAACACCTCTTTTTTCTGTGAAAAAATGTGATGTGTCCACGTTGTGTTTTGGGCTATTTTCTTTTGTGGACGCTAGGCCTACCCACACAAGTGAGGTACCATTTTTATTGGGAGACTTGGGGGGACGCTGGGTGGAAGGACATTTGTGGCTCATCTCAGATTCCAGAACTTTCTGTCACCGAAATGTGAGGAAAAAGTGTTTTTTTTTTGCCAAATTGTGAGGTTTGCAAAGGATTCCGGGTAACAGAAGCTGATCAGAGCCCTACAAGTCACCGCATCTTGGATTCCCCTCGGTGTTTAGTTTTCAAAAATGCGCTGGTTTGCTAGGTTTCCCCAGGTGCCGGCTGTGCTAGAGGCCAAAATCCACAGGGAGGCACTTTGTTAAAAACACCTCTGTTTTCTGTGAAAAATTATGATGTGTCCACGTTGTGTTTTGGGCCATTTCCTTTCGTGGGCGCTAGGCCTACCCACACAAGTGAGGTACCATTTTTATTGGGAGACTTGGGGGGATGCTGGGTGGAAGGAAATTTGTGGCTCCTCTCAGATTCCAGAACCTTCTGTCACTAAAATGTGAATAAAAGTGTTTTTTTGGCCAAATTTTGAGGTTTGCAAAGGATTCTGGGTAACAGAACCTGGCCAGAGGCCCACAAGTCACACCATCTTGGATTCCCCTACGTGTCTAGCTTTCAAAAATTCGCTGGTTTGCTAGGTTTCCCTAGGTGTCAGCTGAGCTAGAGGCCAAAATCCACAGGTAGGCACTTTGCAAAAAACACCTCTGTTTTCTGTGAAAAAATGTGATGTGTCCACGTTGTGTTTTGGGCCATTTCCTTTTGTGGGCGCTAGGCCTACCCACACAAGTGAGGTACCATTTTTATTGAGAGACTTGGGGGAACGCTGGGTGGAAGGAAACTTGTGGTTCCTCTCAGATTCCAGAAATTTCTGTCACCGAAATGTGAGGAAAAAGTGTTTTTTTTCCGCCAAATTGTGAGGTTTGCAAAGGATTCCAGGTAACAGAAGCTGATCAGAGCACCACAAGTCACCACATCTTGGATTCCCTTAGTGTCTAGTTTTCAAAAATGCGCTGGTTTGCTAGGTTTCCCCAGGTGCAGGCTGTGCTAGAGGCCTAAATCCACAGGTAGGCACTTTGTTAAAAACACCTCTGTTTTCTGTGAAAAAATGTGAGGTGTCCACGTTGTGTTTTGGGCTATTTTCTTTTGTGGGCGCTAGGCCTACCCACACAAGTGAGGTACCATTTTTATTGGGAGACTTGGGGGGACGCTGGGTGGAAGGAAATTTGAGGCTCCTCTCAGATTCCAGAACTTTCTGTCACCGAAATTTGAGGAAAAAGTTTTTTTTTCACCAAATTGTGAGGTTTGCAAAGGATTCTGGGTAACAGAACCTGGTCTGAGCCCCACAAATCACCCCATCTTGGATTCCCCTAGGTGTCTAGTTTTCCAAAATGCACTGGTTTGCTAGGTGTCCCCAGGTGCCGGCTGAGCTAGAGGCCAAAATCCACAGGTAGGCACTTTGTAAAAAATACCTCTGTTTTCTGTGAAAAAATGTGATGTATCCACGTTGTGTTTTGGGCCATTTCCTTTCGTGGGCGCTAGGCCTACCCACACAATTGAGGTACCATTTTTATCGGGAGACTTGGGGGAACGCCCGGTGGAAGGAAAGTTGTGGCTCCTCTCAGATTCCAGAACTTTCTGTCACCGAAATGTGAAGAAAAAGTGTTTTTTTCGCCAAATTGTGAGGTTTGCAAAGGATTCTGGGTAACAGAATTGATCAGAGCCCCACAAGTCACCCCATCTTGGATTCCCCTACGTGTCTAGTTTTCAAAAATGCGCTGGTTTGCTAGGTTTCCCCAGTTGCCGGCTTAGCTAGAGGCCAAAATCCACAGGTAGGCACTTTGTTAAAAACACCTCTGTTTTCTGTGAAAAAATGTGATGTGTCCACGTTGTGTTTTGGGTCATTTCCTTTCGTGGGCGCTAGGCCTACCCACACAAGTGAGGTACCATTTTTATTGGGAGACTTGGGGGAACGCTGGGTGGAAGGAAAGTTGTGGTTTCTCTCAGATTCCAGAACTTTCTGTCAACGAAATGTGACAAAAAAGTGTTCTTTTTCTCCAAATTTTGAGGTTTGCAAAAGATTCTGGGTAACAGAACCTGGTCAGAGCCCACAAGTCACCCCATCTTGGATTCCCCTGGGTGTCTAGTTTTCAAAAATTTGCTGGTTTGCTAGGTTTCCCTAGGTGTCGACTGAGCTGGAGGCCAAAATCCACAGGTAGACACTTTCCAAAAAACACCTCTGTTTTCTGTGAAAAAATTTGAGGTGTCCACGTTGTGTTTTGGGCCATTTCCTTTCGTGGGCGCTAGGCCTACCCACACAAGTGAGGTACCATTTTTATTGGGGGTCTTGGGGGAACGCTGGGTGGAAGGAAACTTGTGGTTCCTCTCAGATTCCAGAACTCTCTGTCACTGAAATGTGAGGAAAAAGTGTTTTTTTTCGCCAAATTGTGAGGTTTGCAAAGGATTCCGGCTAAGAGAACCTGGTCAGAGCCCCACAAGTCACCCCATCTTGGATTCTCCTGGGTGTCTAGTTTTCAAAAATTCGCTGGTTTGCTAGGTTTCCCTAGGTGTCGACAGAGCTAGAGGCCAAAATCCACAGGTAGACACTTTCCAAAAAACACCTCTGTTTTCTGTGAAAAAATTTGATGTGTCCACGTTGTGTTTTGGGCTATTTTCTTTTGTGGACGCTAGGCCTACCCACACAAGTGAGGTACCATTTTTATTGGGAGACTTGGGGGGACGCTGGGTGGAAGGACATTTGTGGCTCCTCTCAGATTCCAGAACTTTCTGTCACCGAAATGTGAGGAAAAAGTTTTTTTTTTTGGCCAAATTGTGAGGTTTGCAAAGGATTCCGGGTAACAGAAGCTGATCAGAGCCCTACAAGTCGCTGCATCTTGGATTCCACTAGGTGTCTAGTTTTCAAAAATGCACTGGTTTGCTAGGTTTTCCCAGGTGCCGGCTGTGCTAGAGGCCAAAATCCACAGGGAGGCACTTTGTTAAAAACTCCTCTGTTTTCTGTGAAAAAATGTGATGTGTCCACGTTGTGTTTTGGGCCATTTCCTTTCGTGGGCGCTAGGCCTACCAACACAAGTGAGGTACCATTTTTATTGGGAGACTTGGGGGAACGCTGGGTGGAAGGAAAGTTGTGGTTCCTCTCAGATTCCAGAACTTTCTGTCAACGAAATATGAGGAAAAAGTGTTTTATTTCTACAAATTTTGAGGTTTGCAAAGGATTCTGGGTAACAGAACCTGGTCAGAGTCCCACAAGTCACCCCATCTTGGATTCCCCTGGGTGTCTAGTTTTCAAAAATTCACTGGTTTGCTAGGTTTCCCTAGGTATCGGCTGAGCTAGAGGCCAAAACCCACAGGTAGACACTTTCCAAAAAACACCTCTGTTTTCTGTGAAAAAATGTGATGTGTCCACGTTGTGTTTTGGGCCATTTCCTTTTGTGGGCGCTAGGCCTACCCACACAAGTGAGGTACCATTTTTATTGGGAGACTTGGGGGAACGCTGGGTGGAAGGAAAGTTGTGGCTCCTCTCAGATTCCAGAACCTTCTGTCACTAAAATGTGAATAAAAGTGTTTTTTTGGCCAAATTTTGAGGTTTGCAAAGGATTCTGGGTAACAGAACCTTGCCAGAGCCCCAAAAGTCACCCCATCTAGGATTCCCCTACGTGTCTAGCTTTCAAAAATGCACTGCTTTGCTAGGTTTCCCCAGGTGCTGGCTGAGCTAGAGGCCAAAATCCACAGGTAGGCACTTTGTAAAAAACACCTCTGTTTTCTGTGAAAAAATGTGATGTGTCCATGTTGTGTTTTGGGCCATTTCCTTTTGTGGGCTCTAGGCCTACCCACACAAGTGAGGTACAAGTTTTATTGGGAGACTTGGGGGAACGCTGGGTGGAAGGAAAGTTGTTGTTCTTCTCAGATTCCAGAACTTTCTGTGACCGAAATGTGGGGAAAAAGTGTATTTTATTCTCCAAATTTTGAGGTTTGCAAAGGATTCTGGGTAACAGAACCTGGTCAGAGCCCCACAAGTCACCCCATCTTGGATTCCCCTAGGTGTCTAGTTTTAAAAAATGCACTGGGTTGCTAGGTTTCCCCAGGTGCCGGCTGATCTAGATGCCAAAATCCACAGGTAGGCACTTTGTAAAAAACACATCTGTTTTCTGTGAAAAAATGTGATTTATCCACGTTGTGTTTTGGTCCATTTCCTTTCGTGGGTGCTAGGCCTACCCACACAAGTGAGGTGCCATTTTTATCGGGAGACTTGGGGGAACGCCCGGTGGAAGGAAACTTGTGGCTCCTCTCAGATTCCAGAACATTCTGTCACCGAATTGTGAGGAAAAAGTGTTTCTTTCTACAAATTTTGAGGTTTGCAAAGGATTCTGAGTAACAGAACTGATCAGAGCCCCACAAATCACCCCATCTTGGATTCCCCTACGTGTCTAGTTTTCAAAAATGCGCTGGTTTGCTAGGTTTCCCCAGTTGCCGTCTTAGCTAGAGGCCAAAATCCACAGGTGGCACTTTGCAAAAAACACCTCTGTTTTGTGTGAAAAAATGTGATGTGTCCACGCTGTGTTTTGGGCCATTTCCTTTCGTGGGCGCTAGGCCTACCCACACAAGTGAGGTACCATTTTTATCGGGAGACTTGGGGGAACGCCCGGTGGAAGGAAACTTGTGGCTCCTCTCAGATTCCAGAACTTACTGTCACCGAAATGTGAGGAAAAAGTGTTTTTTTCACCAAATTGTGAGGTTTGCAAAGGATTCTGGGTAACAGAACTGATCAGAGCCCCACAAGTCACACCATCTCGGATTCCCCCACGTGTCTAGTTTTAAAAAATGCGCTGCGTGGCTAGGTTTCCCCAGTTGCCGGCTTAGCTAGAGGCCAAAATCCACAGGTAGGCACTTTGCAAAAAACACCTCTGTTTTCTGTGAAAAAATGTGATGTGCCCAGTTGTGTTTTGGGCCATTTCCTTTCGTGGGCGCTAGGCCTACCCACACAAGTGAGGTACCATTTTTATTGGGAGACTTGGGGGAAAGCTGGGTGGATGGAAATTTGTGGTTCCTCTCAGATTCCAGAACTTTCTGTCACCGGAATGTGAGGAAAAAGTATTTTTTTTCTCCAAATTTTGAGGTTTGCAAAGGATTCTGGGTAACAGAACCTGGTCTGAGCCCCACAAGTCACCCCATCTTGGATTCCCCTGGGTGTCTAGTTTTCAAAAATTCACTGGTTTGCTAGGTTTCCCTAGGTGTCAGCTGAGCTAGAGGCCAAAATCCACAGGTAGGCACTTTGCAAAAAACACCTCTGTTTTCTGTGAAAAAATGTGATGTGTCCACGTTGTGTTTTGGGCCATTTCCTTTCGTGGGCGCTAGGCCTACACACACAAGTGAGGTACCATTTTTATCGGGAGACTTGGGGGAACGCCCGGTGGAAGGAAAGTTGTGGCTCCTCTCAGATTCCAGAACTTTCTGTCACCGAAATGTGAGGAAAAAGTGTTTTTTTCGCCAAATTGTGAGGTTTGCAAAGGATTCTGGGTAACAGAACTGATCAGAGCCCCACAAGTCACCCCATCTTGGATTCCACTACGTGTCTAGTTTTAAAAAATGCGCTGGTTTGCTAGGTTTCCCCAGTTGCCGGCTTAGCTAGAGGCCAAAATCCACAGGTAGGCACTTTGTTAAAAACACCTCTGTTTTCTGTGAAAAAATGTGAGGTGTCCACGTTGTGTTTTGGGCTATTTTCTTTTGTGGGCGCTAGGCCTACCCACACAACTGAGGTACCATTTTTAATGGGAGACTTGTGGGGACGCTGGGTGGAAGGAAATTTGTGGCTCCTCTCAGATTCCAGAACTTTCTGTCACCGAAATGTGAGGAAAAAGTGTTTTTTTTTGCCAGATTGTGAGGTTTGCAAAGGATTCCGGGTAACAGAAGCTGATCAGAGCCCTACAAGTCACCCCATCTTGGATTCCCATAGGTGTCTAGTTTTCAAAAATGCGCTGGTTTGCTAGGTTTCCCCAGGTGCCAGCAGAGCTAGAGGCCAAAATCCACAGGGAGGCACTTTGTTAAAAACACCTCTGTTTTCTGTGAAAAAATGTGATGTGTCCACGTTGTGTTTTGGGCCATTTCCTTTCGTGGGCGCTAGGCCTAACCACACAAGTGAGGTTCCATTTTTATTGGGAGACTTGGGGGAACGCTGGGTGGAAGGAAAGTTGTGGTTCCTCTCAGATTCCAGAACTTTCTGTCACCGAAATGTGACAAAAAAGTGTTTTTTTTCTCCAAATTTTGAGGTTTGCAAAATATTCTGGGTAACAGAACCTGGTCAGAGCCCACAAGTCACCCCATCTTGGATTCCCCTGGGTGTCTAGTTTTCAAAAATTCGCTGGTTTGCTAGGTTTCCCTAGGTGTCAGCTGAGCTAGAGGCCAAAATCCACAGGTAGGCACTTTTCAAAAAACACCTCTGTTTTCTGTGAAAAAATGTGATGTGTCCACGTTGTGTTTTGGGCCATTTCCTTTTGTGGGTGCTAGGCCTACCCACACAAGTGAGGTACCATTTTTATTGAGAGACTTGGGGGAACGCTGGGTGGAAGGAAACTTGTGGTTCCTCTCAGATTCCAGAAATTTCTGTCACCGGAATGTGAGGAAAAAGTGTTTTTTTTCCACCAAATTGTGAGGTTTGCAAAGGATTCCAGGTAACAGAAGCTGATCAGAGCCCCACAAGTCACCACATCTTGGATTCCCCTAAGTGTCTAGTTTTCAAAAATGCGCTGGTTTGCTAGGTTTCCCCAGGTGCAGGCTGTGCTAGAGGCCTAAATCCACAGGTAGGCACTTTGTTAAAAACACCTCTGTTTTCTGTGAAAAAATGTGAGGTGTCCACGTTGTGTTTTGGGCTATTTTCTTTTGTGGGCGCTAGGCCTACCCACACAAGTGAGGTACGATTTTTATTGGGAGACTTGGGGGGACGCTGGGTGGAAGGAAATTTGAGACTCCTCTCAGATTCCAGAACTTTCAGTCACCGAAATTTGAGGAAAAAGTGTTTTTTTCACCAAATTGTGAGGTTTGCAAAGGATTCTGGGTAACAGAACTGATCAGAGCCCCACAAGTCACCCCATCTTGGATTCCCCTACGTGTCTAGTTTTCCAAAATGCACTGGTTTGCTAGGTGTCCCCAGGTGCCTGCTGAGCTAGAGGCCAAAATCCACAGGTAAGCACTTTGTAAAAAAGACCTCTGTTTTCTGTGAAAAAATGTGATGTGTCCACGTTGTGTTTTGGGCCATTTCCTTTTGTGGGTGCTAGGCCTACCCACACAAGTGAGGTACCATTTTTATTGAGAGACTTGGGGGAACGCTGGGTGGAAGGAAACTTGTGGTTCCTCTCAGATTCCAGAAATTTCTGTCACCGGAATGTGAGGAAAAAGTGTTTTTTTTCCACCAAATTGTGAGGTTTGCAAAGGATTCCAGGTAACAGAAGCTGATCAGAGCCCCACAAGTCACCACATCTTGGATTCCCCTAAGTGTCTAGTTTTCAAAAATGCGCTGGTTTGCTAGGTTTCCCCAGGTGCAGGCTGTGCTAGAGGCCTAAATCCACAGGTAGGCACTTTGTTAAAAACACCTCTGTTTTCTGTGAAAAAATGTGAGGTGTCCACGTTGTGTTTTGGGCTATTTTCTTTTGTGGGCGCTAGGCCTACCCACACAAGTGAGGTACGATTTTTATTGGGAGACTTGGGGGGACGCTGGGTGGAAGGACATTTGTGGCTCCTCTCAGATTCCAGAACTCTCTGTCACTGAAATGTGAGGAAAAAGTGTTTTTTTTCGCCAAATTGTGAGGTTTGCAAAGGATTCCGGCTAAGAGAACCTGGTCAGAGCCCCACAAGTCACCCCATCTTGGATTCCCCTGGGTGTCTAGTTTTCAAAAATTCACTGGTTTGCTAGGTTTCCCTAGGTGTCAGCTGAGCTAGAGGCCAAAATCCACAGGTAGGCACTTTGCAAAAAACACCTCTGTTTTCTGTGAAAAAATGTGATGTGTCCACGTTGTGTTTTGGGCCATTTCCTTTCGTGGGCGCTAGGCCTACACACACAAGTGAGGTACCATTTTTATCGGGAGACTTGGGGGAACGCCCGGTGGAAGGAAAGTTGTGGCTCCTCTCAGATTCCAGAACTTTCTGTCACCGAAATGTGAGGAAAAAGTGTTTTTTTTCGCCAAATTGTGAGGTTTGCAAAGGATTCTGGGTAACAGAACTGATCAGAGCCCCACAAGTCACCCCATCTTGGATTCCACTACGTGTCTAGTTTTAAAAAATGCGCTGGTTTGCTAGGTTTCCCCAGTTGCCGGCTTAGCTAGAGGCCAAAATCCACAGGTAGGCACTTTGTTAAAAACACCTCTGTTTTCTGTGAAAAAATGTGAGGTGTCCACGTTGTGTTTTGGGCTATTTTCTTTTGTGGGCGCTAGGCCTACCCACACAACTGAGGTACCATTTTTAATGGGAGACTTGTGGGGACGCTGGGTGGAAGGAAATTTGTGGCTCCTCTCAGATTCCAGAACTTTCTGTCACCGAAATGTGAGGAAAAAGTGTTTTTTTTGCCAGATTGTGAGGTTTGCAAAGGATTCCGGGTAACAGAAGCTGATCAGAGCCCTACAAGTCACCCCATCTTGGATTCCCATAGGTGTCTAGTTTTCAAAAATGCGCTGGTTTGCTAGGTTTCCCCAGGTGCCAGCAGAGCTAGAGGCCAAAATCCACAGGGAGGCACTTTGTTAAAAACACCTCTGTTTTCTGTGAAAAAATGTGATGTGTCCACGTTGTGTTTTGGGCCATTTCCTTTCGTGGGCGCTAGGCCTAACCACACAAGTGAGGTTCCATTTTTATTGGGAGACTTGGGGGAACGCTGGGTGGAAGGAAAGTTGTGGTTCCTCTCAGATTCCAGAACTTTCTGTCACCGAAATGTGACAAAAAAGTGTTTTTTTTCTCCAAATTTTGAGGTTTGCAAAATATTCTGGGTAACAGAACCTGGTCAGAGCCCACAAGTCACCCCATCTTGGATTCCCCTGGGTGTCTAGTTTTCAAAAATTCGCTGGTTTGCTAGGTTTCCCTAGGTGTCAGCTGAGCTAGAGGCCAAAATCCACAGGTAGGCACTTTTCAAAAAACACCTCTGTTTTCTGTGAAAAAATGTGATGTGTCCACGTTGTGTTTTGGGCCATTTCCTTTTGTGGGTGCTAGGCCTACCCACACAAGTGAGGTACCATTTTTATTGAGAGACTTGGGGGAACGTTGGGTGGAAGGAAACTTGTGGTTCCTCTCAGATTCCAGAAATTTCTGTCACCGGAATGTGAGGAAAAAGTGTATTTTTTCCACCAAATTGTGAGGTTTGCAAAGGATTCCAGGTAACAGAAGCTGATCAGAGCCCCACAAGTCACCACATCTTGGATTCCCCTAAGTGTCTAGTTTTCAAAAATGCGCTGGTTTGCTAGGTTTCCCCAGGTGCAGGCTGTGCTAGAGGCCTAAATCCACAGGTAGGCACTTTGTTAAAAACACCTCTGTTTTCTGTGAAAAAATGTGAGGTGTCCACGTTGTGTTTTGGGCTATTTTCTTTTGTGGGCGCTAGGCCTACCCACACAAGTGAGGTACGATTTTTATTGGGAGACTTGGGGGGACGCTGGGTGGAAGGAAATTTGAGACTCCTCTCAGATTCCAGAACTTTTAGTCACCGAAATTTGAGGAAAAAGTGTTTTTTTCACCAAATTGTGAGGTTTGCAAAGGATTCTGGGTAACAGAACTGATCAGAGCCCCACAAGTCACCCCATCTTGGATTCCCCTACGTGTCTAGTTTTCCAAAATGCACTGGTTTGCTAGGTGTCCCCAGGTGCCTGCTGAGCTAGAGGCCAAAATCCACAGGTAAGCACTTTGTAAAAAAGACCTCTGTTTTCTGTGAAAAAATGTGATGTGTCCACGTTGTGTTTTGGGCCATTTCCTTTTGTGGGTGCTAGGCCTACCCACACAAGTGAGGTACCATTTTTATTGAGAGACTTGGGGGAACGCTGGGTGGAAGGAAACTTGTGGTTCCTCTCAGATTCCAGAAATTTCTGTCACCGGAATGTGAGGAAAAAGTGTTTTTTTTCCACCAAATTGTGAGGTTTGCAAAGGATTCCAGGTAACAGAAGCTGATCAGAGCCCCACAAGTCACCACATCTTGGATTCCCCTAAGTGTCTAGTTTTCAAAAATGCGCTGGTTTGCTAGGTTTCCCCAGGTGCAGGCTGTGCTAGAGGCCTAAATCCACAGGTAGGCACTTTGTTAAAAACACCTCTGTTTTCTGTGAAAAAATGTGAGGTGTCCACGTTGTGTTTTGGGCTATTTTCTTTTGTGGGCGCTAGGCCTACCCACACAAGTGAGGTACGATTTTTATTGGGAGACTTGGGGGGACGCTGGGTGGAAGGAAATTTGAGACTCCTCTCAGATTCCAGAACTTTCTGTCACCGAAATTTGAGGAAAAAGTGTTTTTTTCACCAAATTGTGAGGTTTGCAAAGGATTCTGGGTAACAGAACTGATCAGAGCCCCACAAGTCACCCCATCTTGGATTCCCCTACGTGTCTAGTTTTCCAAAATGCACTGGTTTGCTAGGTGTCCCCAGGTGCCGGCTGAGCTAGAGGCCAAAATCCACAGGTAAGCACTTTGTAAAAAATACCTCTGTTTTCTGTGAAAAAATGTGATGTATCCACGTTGTGTTTTGGGCCATTTCCTTTCGTGGGCGCTAGGCCTACCCACACAAGTGAGGTACCATTTTTATCGGGAGACTTGGGGGAACGCCCGGTGGAAGGAAAGTTGTGGCTCCTCTCAGATTCCAGAACTTTCTGTCACCGAAATGTGAGTAAAAAGTGTTTTTTTCGCCAAATTGTGAGGTTTGCAAAGGATTCTGGGTAACAGAACTGATCAGAGCCCCACAAGTCACCCCATCTTGGATTCCCCTACGTGTCTAGTTTTAAAAAATGCGCTGGTTTGCTAGGTTTCCCCAGTTGCCGGCTTAGCTAGAGGCCAAAATCCACAGGTAGGCACTTTGTTAAAAACACCTCTGTTTTCTGTGAAAAAATGTGAGGTGTCCACGTTGTGTTTTGGGCTATTTTCTTTTGTGGGCGCTAGGCCTACCCACACAACTGAGGTACCATTTTTATTGGGAGACTTGGGGGGACGCTGGGTGGAAGGAAATTTGTGGCTCATCTCAGATTCCAGAACTTTCTGTCACCGAAATGTGAGGAAAAAGTGTTTTTTTTTGCCAGATTGTGAGGTTTGCAAAGGATACCGGGTAACAGAAGCTGATCAGAGCCCTACAAGTCACCCCATCTTGGATTCCCATAGGTGTCTAGTTTTCAAAAATGCGCTGGTTTGCTAGGTTTCCCCAGGTGCCAGCTGTGCTAGAGGCCAAAATCCACAGGGAGGCACTTTGTTAAAAACACCTCTGTTTTCTGTGAAAAAATTTGATGTGTCCATGTTGTGTTTTGGGCCATTTCCTTTTGTGGGCGCTAGGCCTAACCACACAAGTGAGGTACCATTTTTATTGGGAGACTTGGGGGAACGCTGGGTGGAAGGAAAGTTGTGGTTCCTCTCAGATTCCAGAACTTTCTGTCACCGAAATGTGACAAAAAAGTGTTTTTTTTCTCCAAATTTTGAGGTTTGCAAAAGATTCTGGGTAACAGAACCTGGTCAGAGCCCACAAGTCACCCCATCTTGGATTCCCCTGGGTGTCTAGTTTTCAAAAATTCGCTGGTTTGCTAGGTTTCCCTAGGTGTCAGCTGAGCTAGAGGCCAAAATCCACAGGTAGGCACTTTTCAAAAAACACCTCTGTTTTCTGTGAAAAAATGTGATGTGTCCACGTTGTGTTTTGGGCCATTTCCTTTTGTGGGTGCTAGGCCTACCCACACAAGTGAGGTACCATTTTTATTGAGAGACTTGGGGGAACGCTGGGTGGAAGGAAACTTGAGGTTCCTCTCAGATTCCAGAAATTTCTGTCACCGGAATGTGAGGAAAAAGTATTTTTTTTCCACCAAATTGTGAGGTGTGCAAAGGATTCCAGGTAACAGAAGCTGATCAGAGCCCCACAAGTCACCACATCTTGGATTCCCCTAAGTGTCTAGTTTTCAAAAATGCGCTGGTTTGCTAGGTTTCCCCAGGTGCAGGCTGTGCTAGAGGCCTAAATCCACAGGTAGGCACTTTGTTAAAAACACCTCTGTTTTCTGTGAAAAAATGTGAGGTGTCCACGTTGTGTTTTGGGCTATTTTCTTTTGTGGGCGCTAGGCCTACCCACACAAGTGAGGTACGATTTTTATTGGGAGACTTGGGGGGACGCTGGGTGGAAGGAAATTTGAGACTCCTCTCAGATTCCAGAACTTTCAGTCACCGAAATTTGAGGAAAAAGTGTTTTTTTCACCAAATTGTGAGGTTTGCAAAGGATTCTGGGTAACAGAACTGATCAGAGCCCCACAAGTCACCCCATCTTGGATTCCCCTACGTGTCTAGTTTTCCAAAATGCACTGGTTTGCTAGGTGTCCCCAGGTGCCTGCTGAGCTAGAGGCCAAAATCCACAGGTAAGCACTTTGTAAAAAATACCTCTGTTTTCTGTGAAAAAATGTGATGTGTCCACGTTGTGTTTTGGGCCATTTCCTTTTGTGGGTGCTAGGCCTACCCACACAAGTGAGGTACCATTTTTATTGAGAGACTTGGGGGAACGCTGGGTGGAAGGAAACTTGTGGTTCCTCTCAGATTCCAGAAATTTCTGTCACCGGAATGTGAGGAAAAAGTGTTTTTTTTCCACCAAATTGTGAGGTTTGCAAAGGATTCCAGGTAACAGAAGCTGATCAGAGCCCCACAAGTCACCACATCTTGGATTCCCCTAAGTGTCTAGTTTTCAAAAATGCGCTGGTTTGCTAGGTTTCCCCAGGTGCAGGCTGTGCTAGAGGCCTAAATCCACAGGTAGGCACTTTGTTAAAAACACCTCTGTTTTCTGTGAAAAAATGTGAGGTGTCCACGTTGTGTTTTGGGCTATTTTCTTTTGTGGGCGCTAGGCCTACCCACACAAGTGAGGTACGATTTTTATTGGGAGACTTGGGGGGACGCTGGGTGGAAGGAAATTTGAGACTCCTCTCAGATTCCAGAACTTTCTGTCACCGAAATTTGAGGAAAAAGTGTTTTTTTCGCCAAATTGTGAGGTTTGCAAAGGATTCTGGGTAACAGAACTGATCAGAGCCCCACAAGTCACCCCATCTTGGATTCCCCTACGTGTCTAGTTTTAAAAAATGCGCTGGTTTGCTAGGTTTCCCCAGTTGCCGGCTTAGCTAGAGGGCAAAATCCACAGGTAGGCACTTTGTTAAAAACACCTCTGTTTTCTGTGAAAAAATGTGAGGTGTCCACGTTGTGTTTTGGGCTATTTTCTTTTGTGGGCGCTAGGCCTACCCACACAACTGAGGTACCATTTTTATTGGGAGACTTGGGGGGACGCTGGGTGGAAGGAAATTTGTGGCTCATCTCAGATTCCAGAACTTTCTGTCACCGAAATGTGAGGAAAAAGTGTTTTTTTTTGCCAGATTGTGAGGTTTGCAAAGGATACCGGGTAACAGAAGCTGATCAGAGCCCTACAAGTCACCCCATCTTGGATTCCCATAGGTGTCTAGTTTTCAAAAATGCGCTGGTTTGCTAGGTTTCCCCAGGTGCCAGCTGTGCTAGAGGCCAAAATCCACAGGGAGGCACTTTGTTAAAAACACCTCTGTTTTCTGTGAAAAAATGTGATGTGTCCATGTTGTGTTTTGGGCCATTTCCTTTTGTGGGCGCTAGGCCTAACCACACAAGTGAGGTACCATTTTTATTGGGAGACTTGGGGGAACGCTGGGTGGAAGGAAAGTTGTGGTTCCTCTCAGATTCCAGAACTTTCTGTCACCGAAATGTGACAAAAAAGTGTTTTTTTTCTCCAAATTTTGAGGTTTGCAAAAGATTCTGGGTAACAGAACCTGGTCAGAGCCCACAAGTCACCCCATCTTGGATTCCCCTGGGTGTCTAGTTTTCAAAAATTCGCTGGTTTGCTAGGTTTCCCTAGGTGTCAGCTGAGCTAGAGGCCAAAATCCACAGGTAGGCACTTTTCAAAAAACACCTCTGTTTTCTGTGAAAAAATGTGATGTGTCCACGTTGTGTTTTGGGCCATTTCCTTTTGTGGGTGCTAGGCCTACCCACACAAGTGAGGTACCATTTTTATTGAGAGACTTGGGGGAACGCTGGGTGGAAGGAAACTTGTGGTTCCTCTCAGATTCCAGAAATTTCTGTCACCGGAATGTGAGGAAAAAGTGTTTTTTTTCCACCAAATTGTGAGGTGTGCAAAGGATTCCAGGTAACAGAAGCTGATCAGAGCCCCACAAGTCACCACATCTTGGATTCCCCTAAGTGTCTAGTTTTCAAAAATGCGCTGGTTTGCTAGGTTTCCCCAGGTGCAGGCTGTGCTAGAGGCCTAAATCCACAGGTAGGCACTTTGTTAAAAACACCTCTGTTTTCTGTGAAAAAATGTGAGGTGTCCACGTTGTGTTTTGGGCTATTTTCTTTTGTGGGCGCTAGGCCTACCCACACAAGTGAGGTACGATTTTTATTGGGAGACTTGGGGGGACGCTGGGTGGAAGGAAATTTGAGACTCCTCTCAGATTCCAGAACTTTCAGTCACCGAAATTTGAGGAAAAAGTGTTTTTTTCACCAAATTGTGAGGTTTGCAAAGGATTCTGGGTAACAGAACTGATCAGAGCCCCACAAGTCACCCCATCTTGGATTCCCCTACGTGTCTAGTTTTCCAAAATGCACTGGTTTGCTAGGTGTCCCCAGGTGCCTGCTGAGCTAGAGGCCAAAATCCACAGGTAAGCACTTTGTAAAAAATACCTCTGTTTTCTGTGAAAAAATGTGATGTGTCCACGTTGTGTTTTGGGCCATTTCCTTTTGTGGGCGCTAGGCCTACCCACACAAGTGAGGTACCATTTTTATTGAGAGACTTGGGGGAACGCTGGGTGGAAGGAAACTTGTGGTTCCTCTCAGATTCCAGAAATTTCTGTCACCGGAATGTGAGGAAAAAGTGTTTTTTTCCACCAAATTGTGAGGTTTGCAAAGGATTCCAGGTAACAGAAGCTGATCAGAGCCCCACAAGTCACCACATCTTGGATTCCCCTAAGTGTCTAGTTTTCAAAAATGCGCTGGTTTGCTAGGTTTCCCCAGGTGCAGGCTGTGCTAGAGGCCTAAATCCACAGGTAGGCACTTTGTTAAAAACACCTCTGTTTTCTGTGAAAAAATGTGAGGTGTCCACGTTGTGTTTTGGGCTATTTTCTTTTGTGGGCGCTAGGCCTACCCACACAAGTGAGGTACGATTTTTATTGGGAGACTTGGGGGGACGCTGGGTGGAAGGAAATTTGAGACTCCTCTCAGATTCCAGAACTTTCTGTCACCGAAATTTGAGGAAAAAGTGTTTTTTTCGCCAAATTGTGAGGTTTGCAAAGGATTCTGGGTAACAGAACTGATCAGAGCCCCACAAGTCACCCCATCTTGGATTCCCCTACGTGTCTAGTTTTAAAAAATGCGCTGGTTTGCTAGGTTTCCCCAGTTGCCGGCTTAGCTAGAGGCCAAAATCCACAGGTAGGCACTTTGTTAAAAACACCTCTGTTTTCTGTGAAAAAATGTGAGGTGTCCACGTTGTGTTTTGGGCTATTTTCTTTTGTGGGCGCTAGGCCTACCCACACAACTGAGGTACCATTTTTATTGGGAGACTTGGGGGGACGCTGGGTGGAAGGAAATTTGTGGCTCATCTCAGATTCCAGAACTTTCTGTCACCGAAATGTGAGGAAAAACTGTTTTTTTTTGCCAGATTGTGAGGTTTGCAAAGGATACCGGGTAACAGAAGCTGATCAGAGCCCTACAAGTCACCCCATCTTGGATTCCCATAGGTGTCTAGTTTTCAAAAATGCGCTGGTTTGCTAGGTTTCCCCAGGTGCCAGCTGTGCTAGAGGCCAAAATCCACAGGGAGGCACTTTGTTAAAAACACCTCTGTTTTCTGTGAAAAAATGTGATGTGTCCATGTTGTGTTTTGGGCCATTTCCTTTTGTGGGCGCTAGGCCTAACCACACAAGTGAGGTACCATTTTTATTGGGAGACTTGGGGGAACGCTGGGTGGAAGGAAAGTTGTGGTTCCTCTCAGATTCCAGAACTTTCTGTCACCGAAATGTGACAAAAAAGTGTTTTTTTTCTCCAAATTTTGAGGTTTGCAAAAGATTCTGGGTAACAGAACCTGGTCAGAGCCCACAAGTCACCCCATCTTGGATTCCCCTGGGTGTCTAGTTTTCAAAAATTCGCTGGTTTGCTAGGTTTCCCTAGGTGTCAGCTGAGCTAGAGGCCAAAATCCACAGGTAGGCACTTTTCAAAAAACACCTCTGTTTTCTGTGAAAAAATGTGATGTGTCCACGTTGTGTTTTGGGCCATTTCCTTTTGTGGGTGCTAGGCCTACCCACACAAGTGAGGTACCATTTTTATTGAGAGACTTGGGGGAACGCTGGGTGGAAGGAAACTTGTGGTTCCTCTCAGATTCCAGAAATTTCTGTCACCGGAATGTGAGGAAAAAGTGTTTTTTTTCCACCAAATTGTGAGGTGTGCAAAGGATTCCAGGTAACAGAAGCTGATCAGAGCCCCACAAGTCACCACATCTTGGATTCCCCTAAGTGTCTAGTTTTCAAAAATGCGCTGGTTTGCTAGGTTTCCCCAGGTGCAGGCTGTGCTAGAGGCCTAAATCCACAGGTAGGCACTTTGTTAAAAACACCTCTGTTTTCTGTGAAAAAATGTGAGGTGTCCACGTTGTGTTTTGGGCTATTTTCTTTTGTGGGCGCTAGGCCTACCCACACAAGTGAGGTACGATTTTTATTGGGAGACTTGGGGGGACGCTGGGTGGAAGGAAATTTGAGACTCCTCTCAGATTCCAGAACTTTCAGTCACCGAAATTTGAGGAAAAAGTGTTTTTTTCACCAAATTGTGAGGTTTGCAAAGGATTCTGGGTAACAGAACTGATCAGAGCCCCACAAGTCACCCCATCTTGGATTCCCCTACGTGTCTAGTTTTCCAAAATGCACTGGTTTGCTAGGTGTCCCCAGGTGCCTGCTGAGCTAGAGGCCAAAATCCACAGGTAAGCACTTTGTAAAAAAGACCTCTGTTTTCTGTGAAAAAATGTGATGTGTCCACGTTGTGTTTTGGGCCATTTCCTTTTGTGGGTGCTAGGCCTACCCACACAAGTGAGGTACCATTTTTATTGAGAGACTTGGGGGAACGCTGGGTGGAAGGAAACTTGTGGTTCCTCTCAGATTCCAGAAATTTCTGTCACCGGAATGTGAGGAAAAAGTGTTTTTTTTCCACCAAATTGTGAGGTTTGCAAAGGATTCCAGGTAACAGAAGCTGATCAGAGCCCCACAAGTCACCACATCTTGGATTCCCCTAAGTGTCTAGTTTTCAAAAATGCGCTGGTTTGCTAGGTTTCCCCAGGTGCAGGCTGTGCTAGAGGCCTAAATCCACAGGTAGGCACTTTGTTAAAAACACCTCTGTTTTCTGTGAAAAAATGTGAGGTGTCCACGTTGTGTTTTGGGCTATTTTCTTTTGTGGGCGCTAGGCCTACCCACACAAGTGAGGTACGATTTTTATTGGGAGACTTGGGGGGACGCTGGGTGGAAGGAAATTTGAGACTCCTCTCAGATTCCAGAACTTTCTGTCACCGAAATGTGAGTAAAAAGTGTTTTTTTCGCCAAATTGTGAGGTTTGCAAAGGATTCTGGGTAACAGAACTGATCAGAGCCCCACAAGTCACCCCATCTTGGATTCCCCTACGTGTCTAGTTTTAAAAAATGCGCTGGTTTGCTAGGTTTCCCCAGTTGCCGGCTTAGCTAGAGGCCAAAATCCACAGGTAGGCACTTTGTTAAAAACACCTCTGTTTTCTGTGAAAAAATGTGAGGTGTCCACGTTGTGTTTTGTGCTATTTTCTTTTGTGGGCGCTAGGCCTACCCACACAACTGAGGTACCATTTTTATTGGGAGACTTGGGGGGACGCTGGGTGGAAGGAAATTTGTGGCTCCTCTCAGATTCCAGAACTTTCTGTCACCGAAATGTGAGGAAAAAGTGTTTTTTTTTGCCAGATTGTGAGGTTTGCAAAGGATACCGGGTAACAGAAGCTGATCAGAGCCCCACAAGTCACCCCATCTTGGATTCCCATAGGTGTCTAGTTTTCAAAAATGCGCTGGTTTGCTAGGTTTCCCCAGGTGCCAGCTGTGCTAGAGGCCAAAATCCACAGGGAGGCACTTTGTTAAAAACACCTCTGTTTTCTGTGAAAAAATGTGATGTGTCCATGTTGTGTTTTGGGCCATTTCCTTTTGTGGGCGCTAGGCCTAACCACACAAGTGAGGTACCATTTTTATTGGGAGACTTGGGGGAACGCTGGGTGGAAGGAAAGTTGTGGTTCCTCTCAGATTCCAGAACTTTCTGTCACCGAAATGTGACAAAAAAGTGTTTTTTTTCTCCAAATTTTGAGGTTTGCAAAAGATTCTGGGTAACAGAACCTGGTCAGAGCCCACAAGTCACCCCATCTTGGATTCCCCTGGGTGTCTAGTTTTCAAAAATTCGCTGGTTTGCTAGGTTTCCCTAGGTGTCAGCTGAGCTAGAGGCCAAAATCCACAGGTAGGCACTTTGCAAAAAACACCTCTGTTTTCTGTGAAAAAATGTGATGTGTCCACGTTGTGTTTTGGGCCATTTCCTTTTGTGGGTGCTAGGCCTACCCACACAAGTGAGGTACCATTTTTATTGAGAGACTTGGGGGAACGCTGGGTGGAAGGAAACTTGTGGTTCCTCTCAGATTCCAGAAATTTCTGTCACCGGAATGTGAGGAAAAAGTGTTTTTTTTCCACCAAATTGTGAGGTTTGCAAAGGATTCCAGGTAACAGAAGCTGATCAGAGCCCCACAAGTCACCACATCTTGGATTCCCCTAAGTGTCTAGTTTTCAAAAATGCGCTGGTTTGCTAGGTTTCCCCAGGTGCAGGCTGTGCTAGAGGCCTAAATCCACAGGTAGGCACTTTGTTAAAAACACCTCTGTTTTCTGTGAAAAAATGTGAGGTGTCCACGTTGTGTTTTGGGCTATTTTCTTTTGTGGGCGCTAGGCCTACCTACACAAGTGAGGTACGATTTTTATTGGGAGACTTGGGGGGACGCTGGGTGGAAGGAAATTTGAGACTCCTCTCAGATTCCAGAACTTTCTGTCACCGAAATTTGAGGAAAAAGTGTTTTTTTCACCAAATTGTGAGGTTTGCAAAGGATTCTGGGTAACAGAACTGATCAGAGCCCCACAAGTCACCCCATCTTGGATTCCCCTACGTGTCTAGTTTTCCAAAATGCACTGGTTTGCTAGGTGTCCCCAGGTGCCGGCTGAGCTAGAGGCCAAAATCCACAGGTAAGCACTTTGTAAAAAATACCTCTGTTTTCTGTGAAAAAATGTGATGTGTCCACGTTGTGTTTTGGGCCATTTCCTTTTGTGGGTGCTAGGCCTACCCACACAAGTGAGGTACCATTTCTATTGAGAGACTTGGGGGAACGCTGGGTGGAAGGAAACTTGTGGTTCCTCGCAGATTCCAGAAATTTCTGTCACCGGAATGTGAGGAAAAAGTGTTTTTTTTCCACCAAATTGTGAGGTTTGCAAAGGATTCCAGGTAACAGAAGCTGATCAGAGCCCCACAAGTCACCACATCTTGGATTCCCCTAAGTGTCTAGTTTTCAAAAATGCGCTGGTTTGCTAGGTTTCCCCAGGTGCAGGCTGTGCTAGAGGCCTAAATCCACAGGTAGGCACTTTGTTAAAAACACCTCTGTTTTCTGTGAAAAAATGTGAGGTGTCCACGTTGTGTTTTGGGCTATTTTCTTTTGTGGGCGCTAGGCCTACCCACACAAGTGAGGTACGATTTTTATTGGGAGACTTGGGGGGACGCTGGGTGGAAGGAAATTTGAGACTCCTCTCAGATTCCAGAACTTTCTGTCACCGAAATTTGAGGAAAAAGTGTTTTTTTCACCAAATTGTGAGGTTTGCAAAGGATTCTGGGTAACAGAACTGATCAGAGCCCCACAAGTCACCCCATCTTGGATTCACCTACGTGTCTAGTTTTCCAAAATGCACTGGTTTGCTAGGTGTCCCCAGGTGCCGGCTGAGCTAGAGGCCAAAATCCACAGGTAAGCACTTTATAAAAAATACCTCTGTTTTCTGTGAAAAAATGTGATGTGTCCACGTTGTGTTTTGGGCCATTTCCTTTTGTGGGTGCTAGGCCTACCCACACAAGTGAGGTACCATTTTTATTGAGAGACTTGGGGGAACGCTGGGTGGAAGGAAACTTGTGGTTCCTCTCAGATTCCAGAAATTTCTGTCACCGGAATGTGAGGAAAAAGTGTTTTTTTTCCACCAAATTGTGAGGTTTGCAAAGGATTCCAGGTAACAGAAGCTGATCAGAGCCCCACAAGTCACCACATCTTGGATTCCCCTAAGTGTCTAGTTTTCAAAAATGCGCTGGTTTGCTAGGTTTCCCCAGGTGCAGGCTATGCTAGAGGCCTAAATCCACAGGTAGGCACTTTGTTAAAAACACCTCTGTTTTCTGTGAAAAAATGTGAGGTGTCCACGTTGTGTTTTGGGCTATTTTCTTTTGTGGGCGCTAGGCCTACCCACACAAGTGAGGTACGATTTTTATTGGGAGACTTGGGGGGACGCTGGGTGGAAGGAAATTTGAGACTCCTCTCAGATTCCAGAACTTTCTGTCACCGAAATGTGAGTAAAAAGTGTTTTTTTCGCCAAATTGTGAGGTTTGCAAAGGATTCTGGGTAACAGAACTGATCAGAGCCCCACAAGTCACCCCATCTTGGATTCCCCTACGTGTCTAGTTTTAAAAAATGCGCTGGTTTGCTAGGTTTCCCCAGTTGCCGGCTTAGCTAGAGGCCAAAATCCACAGGTAGGCACTTTGTTAAAAACACCTCTGTTTTCTGTGAAAAAATGTGAGGTGTCCACGTTGTGTTTTGGGCTATTTTCTTTTGTGGGCGCTAGGCCTACCCACACAACTGAGGTACCATTTTTATTGGGAGACTTGGGGGGACGCTGGGTGGAAGGAAATTTGTGGCTCCTCTCAGATTCCAGAACTTTCTGTCACCGAAATGTGAGGAAAAAGTGTTTTTTTTTGCCAGATTGTGAGGTTTGCAAAGGATACCGGGTAACAGAAGCTGATCAGAGCCCCACAAGTCACCCCATCTTGGATTCCCATAGGTGTCTAGTTTTCAAAAATGCGCTGGTTTGCTAGGTTTCCCCAGGTGCCAGCTGTGCTAGAGGCCAAAATCCACAGGGAGGCACTTTGTTAAAAACACCTCTGTTTTCTGTGAAAAAATGTGATGTGTCCATGTTGTGTTTTGGGCCATTTCCTTTTGTGGGCGCTAGGCCTAACCACACAAGTGAGGTACCATTTTTATTGGGAGACTTGGGGGAACGCTGGGTGGAAGGAAAGTTGTGGTTCCTCTCAGATTCCAGAACTTTCTGTCACCGAAATGTGACAAAAAAGTGTTTTTTTTCTCCAAATTTTGAGGTTTGCAAAAGATTCTGGGTAACAGAACCTGGTCAGAGCCCACAAGTCACCCCATCTTGGATTCCCCTGGGTGTCTAGTTTTCAAAAATTCGCTGGTTTGCTAGGTTTCCCTAGGTGTCAGCTGAGCTAGAGGCCAAAATCCACAGGTAGGCACTTTGCAAAAAACACCTCTGTTTTCTGTGAAAAAATGTGATGTGTCCACGTTGTGTTTTGGGCCATTTCCTTTTGTGGGTGCTAGGCCTACCCACACAAGTGAGGTACCATTTTTATTGAGAGACTTGGGGGAACGCTGGGTGGAAGGAAACTTGTGGTTCCTCTCAGATTCCAGAAATTTCTGTCACCGGAATGTGAGGAAAAAGTGTTTTTTTTCCACCAAATTGTGAGGTTTGCAAAGGATTCCAGGTAACAGAAGCTGATCAGAGCCCCACAAGTCACCACATCTTGGATTCCCCTAAGTGTCTAGTTTTCAAAAATGCGCTGGTTTGCTAGGTTTCCCCAGGTGCAGGCTGTGCTAGAGGCCTAAATCCACAGGTAGGCACTTTGTTAAAAACACCTCTGTTTTCTGTGAAAAAATGTGAGGTGTCCACGTTGTGTTTTGGGCTATTTTCTTTTGTGGGCGCTAGGCCTACCTACACAAGTGAGGTACGATTTTTATTGGGAGACTTGGGGGGACGCTGGGTGGAAGGAAATTTGAGACTCCTCTCAGATTCCAGAACTTTCTGTCACCGAAATTTGAGGAAAAAGTGTTTTTTTCACCAAATTGTGAGGTTTGCAAAGGATTCTGGGTAACAGAACTGATCAGAGCCCCACAAGTCACCCCATCTTGGATTCCCCTACGTGTCTAGTTTTCCAAAATGCACTGGTTTGCTAGGTGTCCCCAGGTGCCGGCTGAGCTAGAGGCCAAAATCCACAGGTAAGCACTTTGTAAAAAATACCTCTGTTTTCTGTGAAAAAATGTGATGTGTCCACGTTGTGTTTTGGGCCATTTCCTTTTGTGGGTGCTAGGCCTACCCACACAAGTGAGGTACCATTTTTATTGAGAGACTTGGGGGAACGCTGGGTGGAAGGAAACTTGTGGTTCCTCGCAGATTCCAGAAATTTCTGTCACCGGAATGTGAGGAAAAAGTGTTTTTTTTCCACCAAATTGTGAGGTTTGCAAAGGATTCCAGGTAACAGAAGCTGATCAGAGCCCCACAAGTCACCACATCTTGGATTCCCCTAAGTGTCTAGTTTTCAAAAATGCGCTGGTTTGCTAGGTTTCCCCAGGTGCAGGCTGTGCTAGAGGCCTAAATCCACAGGTAGGCACTTTGTTAAAAACACCTCTGTTTTCTGTGAAAAAATGTGAGGTGTCCACGTTGTGTTTTGGGCTATTTTCTTTTGTGGGCGCTAGGCCTACCCACACAAGTGAGGTACGATTTTTATTGGGAGACTTGGGGGGACGCTGGGTGGAAGGAAATTTGAGACTCCTCTCAGATTCCAGAACTTTCTGTCACCGAAATTTGAGGAAAAAGTGTTTTTTTCACCAAATTGTGAGGTTTGCAAAGGATTCTGGGTAACAGAACTGATCAGAGCCCCACAAGTCACCCCATCTTGGATTCACCTACGTGTCTAGTTTTCCAAAATGCACTGGTTTGCTAGGTGTCCCCAGGTGCCGGCTGAGCTAGAGGCCAAAATCCACAGGTAAGCACTTTATAAAAAATACCTCTGTTTTCTGTGAAAAAATGTGATGTGTCCACGTTGTGTTTTGGGCCATTTCCTTTTGTGGGTGCTAGGCCTACCCACACAAGTGAGGTACCATTTTTATTGAGAGACTTGGGGGAACGCTGGGTGGAAGGAAACTTGTGGTTCCTCTCAGATTCCAGAAATTTCTGTCACCGGAATGTGAGGAAAAAGTGTTTTTTTTCCACCAAATTGTGAGGTTTGCAAAGGATTCCAGGTAACAGAAGCTGATCAGAGCCCCACAAGTCACCACATCTTGGATTCCCCTAAGTGTCTAGTTTTCAAAAATGCGCTGGTTTGCTAGGTTTCCCCAGGTGCAGGCTGTGCTAGAGGCCTAAATCCACAGGTAGGCACTTTGTTAAAAACACCTCTGTTTTCTGTGAAAAAATGTGAAGTGTCCACGTTGTGTTTTGGGCTATTTTCTTTTGTGGGCGCTAGGCCTACCCACACAAGTGAGGTACGATTTTTATTGGGAGACTTGGGGGGACGCTGGGTGGAAGGAAATTTGAGACTCCTCTCAGATTCCAGAACTTTCTGTCACCGAAATTTGAGGAAAAAGTGTTTTTTTCACCAAATTGTGAGGTTTGCAAAGGATTCTGGGTAACAGAACTGATCAGAGCCCCACAAGTCACCCCATCTTGGATTCCCCTACATGTCTAGTTTTCCAAAATGCACTGGTTTGCTAGGTGTCCCCAGGTGCCGGCTGAGCTAGAGGCCAAAATCCACAGGTAAGCACTTTGTAAAAAATACCTCTGTTTTCTGTGAAAAAATGTGATGTATCCACGTTGTGTTTTGGGCCATTTCCTTTCGTGGGCGCTAGGCCTACCCACACAAGTGAGGTACCATTTTTATCGGGAGACTTGGGGGAACGCCCGGTGGAAGGAAAGTTGTGGCTCCTCTCAGATTCCAGAACTTTCTGTCACCGAAATGTGAGTAAAAAGTGTTTTTTTCGCCAAATTGTGAGGTTTGCAAAGGATTCTGGGTAACAGAACTGATCAGAGCCCCACAAGTCACCCCATCTTGGATTCCCCTACGTGTCTAGTTTTAAAAAATGCGCTGGTTTGCTAGGTTTCCCCAGTTGCCGGCTTAGCTAGAGGCCAAAATCCACAGGTAGGCACTTTGTTAAAAACACCTCTGTTTTCTGTGAAAAAATGTGAGGTGTCCACGTTGTGTTTTGGGCTATTTTCTTTTGTGGGCGCTAGGCCTACCCACACAACTGAGGTACCATTTTTATTGGGAGACTTGGGGGGACGCTGGGTGGAAGGAAATTTGTGGCTCCTCTCAGATTCCAGAACTTTCTGTCACCGAAATGTGAGGAAAAAGTGTTTTTTTTTGCCAGATTGTGAGGTTTGCAAAGGATACCGGGTAACAGAAGCTGATCAGAGCCCTACAAGTCACCCCATCTTGGATTCCCATAGGTGTCTAGTTTTCAAAAATGTGCTGGTTTGCTAGGTTTCCCCAGGTGCCAGCTGTGCTAGAGGCCAAAATCCACAGGGAGGCACTTTGTTAAAAACACCTCTGTTTTCTGTGAAAAAATGTGATGTGTCCATGTTGTGTTTTGGGCCATTTCCTTTTGTGGGCGCTAGGCCTACCCACACAAGTGAGGTACCATTTTTATTGGGAGACTTGGGGGAACGCTGGGTGGAAGGAAAGTTGTGGTTCCTCTCAGATTCCAGAACTTTCTGTCACCGAAATGTGACAAAAAAGTGTTTTTTTTCTCCAAATTTTGAGGTTTGCAAAAGATTCTGGGTAACAGAACCTGGTCAGAGCCCACAAGTCACCCCATCTTGGATTCCCCTGGGTGTCTAGTTTTCAATAATTCGCTGGTTTGCTAGGTTTCCCTAGGTGCCGAATGAGCTAGAGGCCAAAATCCACAGGTAGACACTTTCCAAAAAACACCTCTGTTTTCTGTGAAAAAATTTGAGGTGTCTATGTTGTGTTTTGGGCCTTTTCCTTTCGTGGGCGCTAGGCCTACCCACACAAGTGAGGTACCATTTTTATTGGGGGTCTTGGGGGAACGCTGGGTGGAAGGAAACTTGTGGTTCCTCTCAGATTCCGGAACTTTCTGTCACTGAAATGTGAGGAAAAAGTGTTTTTTTTTCGCCAAATTGTGATGTTTGCAAAGGATTCCGTCTAACAGAACCTGGTCAGAGCCCCACAAGTCACCCCATCTTGGATTCTCCTGGGTGTCTAGTTTTCAAAAATTCGCTGGTTTGCTAGGTTTCCCTAGGTGTCGACAGAGCTAGAGGCCAAAATCCACAGGTAGACACTTTCCAAAAAACACCTCTGTTTTCTGTGAAAAAATGTGATGTGTCCACGTTGTGTTTTGGGCTATTTTCTTTTGTGGACGCTAGGCCTACCCACACAAGTGAGGTACCATTTTTATTGGGAGACTTGGGGGGACGCTGGGTGGAAGGACATTTGTGGGTCCTCTCAGATTCCAGAACTTTCTGTCACCGAAATGTGAGGAAAAAGTTTTTTTTTTTGCCAAATTGTGAGGTTTGCAAAGGATTCCGGGTAACAGAAGCTGATCAGAGCCCTACAAGTCACCGCATCTTGGATTCCCCTCGGTGTCTAGTTTTCAAAAATGCGCTGGTTTGCTAGGTTTCCCCAGGTGCCGGCTGTGCTAGAGGCCAAAATCCACAGGGAGGCACTTTGTTAAAAACACCTCTGTTTTCTGTGAAAAATTATGATGTGTGCACGTTGTGTTTTGGGCCATTTCCTTTCGTGGGCGCTAGGCCTACCCACACAAGTGAGGTACCATTTTTATTGGGAGACTTGGGGGGATGCTGGGTGGAAGGAAATATGTGGCTCCTCTCAGATTCCAGAACCTTCTGTCACTAAAATGTGAATAAAAGTGTTTTTTTGGCCAAATTTTGAGGTTTGCAAAGCATTCTGGGTAACAGAACCTGGCCAGAGCCCCACAAGTCACCCCATCTTGGATTCCCCTACGTGTCTAGCTTTAAAAAATTCGCTGATTTGCTAGGTTTCCCTAGGTGTCAGCTGAGCTAGAGGCCAAAATCCACAGGTAGGCACTTTTCAAAAAACACCTCTGTTTTCTGTGAAAAAATGTGATGTGTCCACGTTGTGTTTTGGGCCATTTCCTTTCGTGGGCGCTAGGCCTACCCACACAAGTGAGGTACCATTTTTATTGAGAGACTTGGGGGAACGCTGGGTGGAAGGAAACTTGTGGTTCCTCTCAGATTCCAGAAATTTCTGTCACCGAAATGTGAGGAAAAAGTGTTTTTTTTTCCGCCAAATTGTGAGGTTTGCAAAGGATTCCAGGTAACAGAAGCTGATCAGAGCCCCACAAGTCACCACATCTTGGATTCCCCTAAGTGTTTAGTTTTCAAAAATGCGCTGGTTTGCTAGGTTTCCCCAGGTGCAGGCTGTGCTAGAGGCCTAAATCCACAGGTAGGCACTTTGTTAAAAACACCTCTGTTTTCTGTGAAAAAATGTGAGGTGTCCACGTTGTGTTTTGGGCTATTTTCTTTTGTGGGCGCTAGGCCTACCCACACAAGTGAGGTACCATTTTTATTGGGAGACTTGGGGGGACGCTGGGTGGAAGGAAATTTGAGGCTCCTCTCAGATTCCAGAACTTTCTGTCACCGAAATGTGAGGAAAAAGTGTTTTTTTCACCAAATTGTGAGGTTTGCAAAGGATTCTGGGTAACAGAACCTGGTCTGAGCCCCACAAATCACCCCATCTTGGATTCCCCTAGGTGTCTAGTTTTCCAAAATGCACTGGTTTGCTAGGTGTCCCCAGGTGCCGGCTGAGCTAGAGGCCAAAATCCACAGGTAGGCACTTTGTAAAAAATACCTCTGTTTTCTGTGAAAAAATGTGATGTATCCACGTTGTGTTTTGGGCCATTTCCTTTCATGGGCGCTAGGCCTACCCACACAAGTGAGGTACCATTTTTATCGGGAGACTTGGGGGAACGCCCGGTGGAAGGAAAGTTGTGGCTCCTCTCAGATTCCAGAACTTTCTGTCACTGAAATGTGAGGAAAAAGTGTTTTTTTTGCCAAATTGTGAAGTTTGCAAAGGATTCTGGGTAACAGAACTGATCAGAGCCCCACAAGTCACCCCATCTTGGATTCCCCTACGTGTCTAGTTTTAAAAAATGCGCTGGTTTGCTAGGTTTCCCCAGTTGCCGGCTTAGCTAGAGGCCAAAATCCACAGGTAGGCACTTTGTTAAAAACACCTCTGTTTTCTGTGAAAAAATGTGAGGTGTCCAGGTTATGTTTTGGGCTATTTTCTTTTGTGGGCGCTAGGCCTACCCACACAACTGAGGTACCATTTTTATGGGGAGACTTGGGGGGACGCTGGGTGGAAGGAAATTTGTGGCTCCACTCAGATTCCAGAACTTTCTGTCACCGAAATGTGAGGAAAAAGTGTTTTTTTTTGCCAAATTGTGAGGTTTGCAAAGGATTCCGGGTAACAGAAGCTGATCAGAGCCCTACAAGTCACCCCATCTTGGATTCCCATAGGTGTCTAGTTTTCAAAAATGCGCTGGTTTGCTAGGTTTCCCCAGGTGCCAGCTGTGCTAGAGGCCAAAATCCACAGGGAGGCACTTTGCAAAAAACACCTCTGTTTTCTGTGAAAAAATGTGATGTGCCCAGTTGTGTTTTGGGCCATTTCCTTTCGTGGGCGCTAGGCCTACCCACACAAGTGAGGTACCATTTTTATTGGGAGACTTGGGGGAACGCTGGGTGGATGGAAAGTTGTGGTTCCTCTCAGATTCCAGAACTTTCTGTCACCGGTATGTGAGGAAAAAGTATTTTTATTCTCCAAATTTTGAGGTTTGCAAAGGATTCTGGGTAACAGAACCTGGTCTAAGCCCCACAAGTCACCCCATCTTGGATTCCCCTGGGTGTCTAGTTTTCAAAAATTCGCTGGTTTGCTAGGTTTCCTTAGGTGTCAGCTGAGCTAGAGGCCAAAATCCACAGGTAAGCACTTTGCAAAAAACACCTCTGTTTTCTGTGAAAAAATGTGATGTGTCCACGTTGTGTTTTGGGCCATTTCCTTTCGTGGGCGCTAGGCCTACCCACACAAGTGAGGTACCATTTTTATTGAGAGACTTGGGGGAACGCCCGGTGGAAGGAAAGTTGTGGCTCCTATCAGATTCCAGAACTTTCTGTCACCGAAATGTGAGTAAAAAGTGTTTTTTTCGCCAAATTGTGAGGTTTGCAAAGGATTCTGGGTAACAGAACTGATCAGAGCCCCACAAGTCACCCCATCTTGGATTCCCCTACGTGTCTAGTTTTAAAAAATGCGCTGGTTTGCTAGGTTTCCCCAGTTGCCGGCTTAGCTAGAGGCCAAAATCCACAGGTAGGCACTTTGTTAAAAACACCTCTGTTTTCTGTGAAAAAATGTGAGGTGTCCACGTTGTGTTTTGGGCTATTTTCTTTTGTGGGCGCTAGGCCTACCCACACAACTGAGGTACCATTTTTATTGGGAGACTTGGGGGGACGCTGGGTGGAAGGAAATTTGTGGCTCCTCTCAGATTCCAGAACTTTCTGTCACCGAAATGTGAGGAAAAAGTGTTTTTTTTTGCCAGATTGTGAGGTTTGCAAAGGATACCGGGTAACAGAAGCTGATCAGAGCCCTACAAGTCACCCCATCTTGGATTCCCATAGGTGTCTAGTTTTCAAAAATGCGCTGGTTTGCTAGGTTTCCCCAGGTGCCAGCTGTGCTAGAGGCCAAAATCCACAGGGAGGCACTTTGTTAAAAACACCTCTGTTTTCTGTGAAAAAATTTGATGTGTCCACGTTGTGTTTTGGGCCATTTCCTTTCGTGGGCGCTAGGCCTACCCACACAAGTGAGGTACCATTTTTATTGGGAGACTTGGGGGAACGCTGGGTGGAAGGAAAGTTGTGGTTCCTCTCAGATTCCAGAACTTTCTGTCACCGAAATGTGACAAAAAGTGTTTTTTCTCTCCAAATTTTGAGGTTTGCAAAAGATTCTGGGTAACAGAACCTGGTCAGAGCCCACAAGTCACCCCATCTTGGATTCCCCTGGGTGTCTAGTTTTCAAAAATTCGCTGGTTTGCTAGGTTTCCCTAGGTGTCGACTGAGCTAGAGGCCAAAATCCACAGGTAGACACTTTCCAAAAAACACCTCTGTTTTCTGTGAAAAAATTTGAGGTGTCCACGTTGTGTTTTGGGCCATTTCCTTTCGTGGGCGCTAGGCCTACCCACACAAGTGAGGTACCATTTTTATTGGGGGTCTTGGGGGAACGCTGGGTGGAAGGAAACTTGCGGTTCCTCTCAGATTCCAGAACTTTCTGTCACTGAAATGTGAGGAAAAAGTGTTTTTTTCGCCAAATTGTGAGGTTTGCAAAGGATTCCGGCTAACAGAACCTGGTCAGAGCCCCACAAGTCACCCCATCTTGGATTCTCCTGGGTGTCTAGTTTTCAAAAATTCGCTGGTTTGCTAGGTTTCCCTAGGTGTCGACTGAGCTAGAGGCCAAAATCCACAGGTAGACACTTTCCAAAAAACACCTCTTTTTTCTGTGAAAAAATGTGATGTGTCCACGTTGTGTTTTGGGCTATTTTCTTTTGTGGACGCTAGGCCTACCCACACAAGTGAGGTACCATTTTTATTGGGAGACTTGGGGGGACGCTGGGTGGAAGGACATTTGTGGCTCATCTCAGATTCCAGAACTTTCTGTCACCGAAATGTGAGGAAAAAGTGTTTTTTTTTGCCAAATTGTGAGGTTTGCAAAGGATTCCGGGTAACAGAAGCTGATCAGAGCCCTACAAGTCACCGCATCTTGGATTCCCCTCGGTGTTTAGTTTTCAAAAATGCGCTGGTTTGCTAGGTTTCCCCAGGTGCCGGCTGTGCTAGAGGCCAAAATCCACAGGGAGGCACTTTGTTAAAAACACCTCTGTTTTCTGTGAAAAATTATGATGTGTCCACGTTGTGTTTTGGGCCATTTCCTTTCGTGGGCGCTAGGCCTACCCACACAAGTGAGGTACCATTTTTATTGGGAGACTTGGGGGGATGCTGGGTGGAAGGAAATTTGTGGCTCCTCTCAGATTCCAGAACCTTCTGTCACTAAAATGTGAATAAAAGTGTTTTTTTGGCCAAATTTTGAGGTTTGCAAAGGATTCTGGGTAACAGAACCTGGCCAGAGGCCCACAAGTCACACCATCTTGGATTCCCCTACGTGTCTAGCTTTCAAAAATTCGCTGGTTTGCTAGGTTTCCCTAGGTGTCAGCTGAGCTAGAGGCCAAAATCCACAGGTAGGCACTTTGCAAAAAACACCTCTGTTTTCTGTGAAAAAATGTGATGTGTCCACGTTGTGTTTTGGGCCATTTCCTTTTGTGGGCGCTAGGCCTACCCACACAAGTGAGGTACCATTTTTATTGAGAGACTTGGGGGAACGCTGGGTGGAAGGAAACTTGTGGTTCCTCTCAGATTCCAGAAATTTCTGTCACCGAAATGTGAGGAAAAAGTGTTTTTTTTCCGCCAAATTGTGAGGTTTGCAAAGGATTCCAGGTAACAGAAGCTGATCAGAGCACCACAAGTCACCACATCTTGGATTCCCTTAGTGTCTAGTTTTCAAAAATGCGCTGGTTTGCTAGGTTTCCCCAGGTGCAGGCTGTGCTAGAGGCCTAAATCCACAGGTAGGCACTTTGTTAAAAACACCTCTGTTTTCTGTGAAAAAATGTGAGGTGTCCACGTTGTGTTTTGGGCTATTTTCTTTTGTGGGCGCTAGGCCTACCCACACAAGTGAGGTACCATTTTTATTGGGAGACTTGGGGGAACGCTGGGTGGAAGGAAAGTTGTGGTTCCTCTCAGATTCCAGAACTTTCTGTCACCGAAATGTGACAAAAAAGTGTTTTTTCTCTCCAAATTTTGAGGTTTGCAAAAGATTCTGGGTAACAGAACCTGGTCAGAGCCCACAAGTCACCCCATCTTGGATTCCCCTGGGTGTCTAGTTTTCAAAAATTCGCTGGTTTGCTAGGTTTCCCTAGGTGTCGACTGAGCTAGAGGCCAAAATCCACAGGTAGACACTTTCCCAAAAACACCTCTGTTTTCTGTGAAAAAATTTGAGGTGTCCACGTTGTGTTTTGGGCCATTTCCTTTCGTGTGCGTTAGGCCTACCCACACAAGTGAGGTACCATTTTTATTGGGGGTCTTGGGGGAACGCTGGGTGGAAGGAAACTTGCGGTTCCTCTCAGATTCCAGAACTTTCTGTCACTGAAATGTGAGGAAAAAGTGTTTTTTTCGTCAAATTGTGAGGTTTGCAAAGGATTCCGGCTAACAGAACCTGGTCAGAGCCCCACAAGTCACGCCATCTTGGATTCTCCTGGGTGTCTAGTTTTCAAAAATTCGCTGGTTTGCTAGGTTTCCCTAGGTGTCGACTGAGCTAGAGGCCAAAATCCACAGGTAGACACTTTCCAAAAAACACCTCTTTTTTCTGTGAAAAAATGTGATGTGTCCACGTTGTGTTTTGGGCTATTTTCTTTTGTGGACGCTAGGCCTACCCACACAAGTGAGGTACCATTTTTATTGGGAGACTTGGGGGGACGCTGGGTGGAAGGACATTTGTGGCTCATCTCAGATTCCAGAACTTTCTGTCACCGAAATGTGAGGAAAAAGTGTTTTTTTTTGCCAAATTGTGAGGTTTGCAAAGGATTCCGGGTAACAGAAGCTGATCAGAGCCCTACAAGTCACCGCATCTTGGATTCCCCTCGGTGTTTAGTTTTCAAAAATGCGCTGGTTTGCTAGGTTTCCCCAGGTGCCGGCTGTGATAGAGGCCAAAATCCACAGGGAGGCACTTTGTTAAAAACACCTCTGTTTTCTGTGAAAAATTATGATGTGTCCACGTTGTGTTTTGGGCCATTTCCTTTCGTGGGCGCTAGGCCTACCCACACAAGTGAGGTACCATTTTTATTGGGAGACTTGGGGGGATGCTGGGTGGAAGGAAATTTGTGGCTCCTCTCAGATTCCAGAACCTTCTGTCACTAAAATGTGAATAAAAGTGTTTTTTTGGCCAAATTTTGAGGTTTGCAAAGGATTCTGGGTAACAGAACCTGGCCAGAGGCCCACAAGTCACACCATCTTGGATTCCCCTACGTGTCTAGCTTTCAAAAATTCGCTGGTTTGCTAGGTTTCCCTAGGTGTCAGCTGAGCTAGAGGCCAAAATCCACAGGTAGGCACTTTGCAAAAAACACCTCTGTTTTCTGTGAAAAAATGTGATGTGTCCACGTTGTGTTTTGGGCCATTTCCTTTTGTGGGCGCTAGGCCTACCCACACAAGTGAGGTACCATTTTTATTGAGAGACTTGGGGGAACGCTGGGTGGAAGGAAACTTGTGGTTCCTCTCAGATTCCAGAAATTTCTGTCACCGAAATGTGAGGAAAAAGTGTTTTTTTTACGCCAAATTGTGAGGTTTGCAAAGGATTCCAGGTAACAGAAGCTGATCAGAGCACCACAAGTCACCACATCTTGGATTCCCTTAGTGTCTAGTTTTCAAAAATGCGCTGGTTTGCTAGGTTTCCCCAGGTGCAGGCTGTGCTAGAGGCCTAAATCCACAGGTAGGCACTTTGTTAAAAACACCTCTGTTTTCTGTGAAAAAATGTGAGGTGTCCACGTTGTGTTTTGGGCTATTTTCTTTTGTGGGCGCTAGGCCTACCCACACAAGTGAGGTATCATTTTTATTGGGAGACTTGGGGGGACGCTGGGTGGAAGGAAATTTGAGGCTCCTCTCAGATTCCAGAACTTTCTGTCACCGAAATTTGAGGAAAAAGTGTTTTTTTCACCAAATTGTGAGGTTTGCAAAGGATTCTGGGTAACAGAACCTGGTCTGAGCCCCACAAATCACCCCATCTTGGATTCCCCTAGGTGTCTAGTTTTCCAAAATGCACTGGTTTGCTAGGTGTCCCCAGGTGCCGGCTGAGCTAGAGGCCAAAATCCACAGGTAGGCACTTTGTAAAAAATACCTCTGTTTTCTGTGAAAAAATGTGATGTATCCATGTTGTGTTTTGGGCCATTTCCTTTCGTGGGCGCTAGGCCTACCCACACAAGTGAGGTACCATTTTTATCGGGAGACTTGGGGGAACGCCCGGTGGAAGGAAAGTTGTGGCTCCTCTCAGATTCCAGAACTTTCTGTCACCGAAATGTGAGGAAAAAGTGTTTTTTTCGCCAAATTGTGAGGTTTGCAAAGGATTCTGGGTAACAGAATTGATCAGAGCCCCACAAGTCACCCCATCTTGGATTCCCCTACGTGTCTAGTTTTAAAAAATGCGCTGGTTTGCTAGGTTTCCCCAGTTGCCGGCTTAGCTAGAGGCCAAAATCCACAGGTAGGCACTTTGTTAAAAACACCTCTGTTTTCTGTGAAAAAATGTGAGGTGTCCACGTTGTGTTTTGGGCTATTTTCTTTTGTGGGCGCTAGGCCTACCCACACAACTGAGGTACCATTTTTATTGGGAGACTTGGGGGGACGCTGGGTGGAAGGAAATTTGTGGCTCCTCTCAGATTCCAGAACTTTCTGTCACCGAAATGTGAGGAAAAAGTGTTTTTTTTTGCCAAATTGTGAGGTTTGCAAAGGATTCCGGGTAACAGAAGCTGATCAGAGCCCTACAAGTCAACCCATATTGGATTCCCATAGGTGTCTAGTTTTCAAAAATGAGCTGGTTTGCTAGGTTTCCCCAGGTGCCAGCTGTGCCAGAGGCCTAAATCCACAGGGAGGCACTTTGTTAAAAACACCTCTGTTTTCTGTGAAAAAAATGTGATGTGTCCACGTTGTGTTTTGGGTCATTTCCTTTCGTGGGCGCTAGGCCTACCCACACAAGTGAGGTACCATTTTTATTGGGAGACTTGGGGGAACGCTGGGTGGAAGGAAAGTTGTGGTTTCTCTCAGATTCCAGAACTTTCTGTCACCGAAATGTGACAAAAAAGTGTTCTTTTTCTCCAAATTTTGAGGTTTGCAAAAGATTCTGGGTAACAGAACCTGGTCAGAGCCCACAAGTCACCCCATCTTGGATTCCCCTGGGTGTCTAGTTTTAAAAAATTTGCTGGTTTGCTAGGTTTCCCTAGGTGTCGACTGAGCTGGAGGCCAAAATCCACAGGTAGACACTTTCCAAAAAACACCTCTGTTTTCTGTGAAAAAATTTGAGGTGTCCACGTTGTGTTTTGGGCTATTTTCTTTTGTGGACGCTAGGCCTACCCACACAAGTGAGGTACCATTTTTATTGGGAGACTTGGGGGGACGCTGGGTGGAAGGACATTTGTGGCTCCTCTCAGATTCCAGAACTTTCTGTCACCGAAATGTGAGGAAAAAGTGTTTTTTTTTGCCAAATTGTGAGGTTTGCAAAGGATTCCGGGTAACAGAAGCTGATCAGAGCCCTACAAGTCGCCGCATCTTGGATTCCACTAGGTGTCTAGTTTTCAAAAATGCGCTGGTTTGCTAGGTTTTCCCAGGTGCCGGCTGTGCTAGAGGCCAAAATCCACAGGGAGGCACTTTGTTAAAAACTCCTCTGTTTTCTGTGAAAAAATGTGATGTGTCCACGTTGTGTTTTGGGCCATTTCCTTTCGTGGGCGCTAGGCCTACCAACACAAGTGAGGTACCATTTTTATTGGGAGACTTGGGGGAACGCTGGGTGGAAGGAAAGTTGTGGTTCCTCTCAGATTCCAGAACTTTCTGTCAACGAAATATGAGGAAAAAGTGTTTTATTTCTACAAATTTTGAGGTTTGCAGAGGATTCTGGGTAACAGAACCTGGTCAGAGTCCCACAAGTCACCCCATCTTGGATTCCCCTGGGTGTCTAGTTTTCAAAAATTCACTGGTTTGCTGGGTTTCCCTAGGTATCGGCTGAGCTAGAGGCCAAAACCCACAGGTAGACACTTTCCAAAAAACACCTCTGTTTTCTGTGAAAAAATGTGATGTGTCCACGTTGTGTTTTGGGCCATTTCCTTTTGTGGGCGCTAGGCCTACCCACACAAGTGAGGTACCATTTTTATTGGGAGACTTGGGGGAACGCTGGGTGGAAGGAAAGTTGTGGCTCCTCTCAGATTCCAGAACCTTCTGTCACTAAAATGTGAATAGAAGTGTTTTTTTGGCCAAATTTTGAGGTTTGCAAAGGATTCTGGGTAACAGAACCTTGCCAGAGCCCCACAAGTCACCCCATCTAGGATTCCCCTACGTGTCTAGCTTTCAAAAATGCACTGCTTTGCTAGGTTTCCCCAGGTGCTGGCTGAGCTAGAGGCCAAAATCCACAGGTAGGCACTTTGTAAAAAACACCTCTGTTTTCTGTGAAAAAATGTGATGTGTCCATGTTGTGTTTTGGGCCATTTCCTTTCGTGGGCTCTAAGCCTACCCACACAAGTGAGGTACAAGTTTTATTGGGAGACTTGGGGGAACGCTGGGTGGAAGGAAAGTTGTTGTTCTTCTCAGATTCCAGAACTTTCTGTGACCGAAATGTGGGGAGAAAGTGTATTTTTTTCTCCAAATTTTGAGGTTTGCAAAGGATTCTGGGTAACAGAACCTGGTCAGAGCCCCACAAGTCACCCCATCTTGGATTCCCCTAGGTGTCTAGTTTTAAAAAATGCACTGAGTTGCTAGGTTTCCCCAGGTGCCGGCTGATCTAGATGCCAAAATCCACAGGTAGGCACTTTGTAAAAAACACATCTGTTTTCTGTGAAAAAATGTGATTTATCCACGTTGTGTTTTGGTCCATTTCCTTTCGTGGGTGCTAGGCCTACCCACACAAGTGAGGTGCCATTTTTATCGGGAGACTTGGGGGAACGCCCGGTGGAAGGAAACTTGTGGCTCCTCTCAGATTCCAGAACTTTCTGTCACCGAATTGTGAGGAAAAAGTGTTTCTTTCTACAAATTTTGAGGTTTGCAAAGGATTCTGAGTAACAGAACTGATCAGAGCCCCACAAATCACCCCATCTTGGATTCCCCTACGTGTCTAGTTTTCAAAAATGCGCTGGTTTGCTAGGTTTCCCCAGTTGCCGGCTTAGCTAGAGGCCAAAATCCACAGGTGGCACTTTGCAAAAAACACCTCTGTTTTGTGTGAAAAAATGTGATGTGTCCACGCTGTGTTTTGGGCCATTTCCTTTCGTGGGCGCTAGGCCTACACACACAAGTGAGGTACCATTTTTATCGGGAGACTTGGGGGAACGTCCGGTGGAAGGAAACTTGTGGCTCCTCTCAGATTCCAGAACTTACTGTCACCGAAATTTGAGGAAAAAGTGTTTTTTTCACCAAATTGTGAGGTTTGCAAAGGATTCTGGGTAACAGAACTGATCAGAGCCCCACAAGTCACACCATCTCGGATTCCCCTACGTGTCTAGTTTTAAAAAATGCGCTGCGTGGCTAGGTTTCCCCAGTTGCCGGCTTAGCTAGAGGCCAAAATCCACAGGTAGGCACTTTGCAAAAAACACCTCTGTTTTCTGTGAAAAAATGTGATGTGCCCAGTTGTGTTTTGGGCCATTTCCTTTCGTGGGCGCTAGGCCTACCCACACAAGTGAGGTACCATTTTTATTGGGAGACTTGGGGGAAAGCTGGGTGGATGGAAAGTTGTGGTTCCTCTCAGATTCCAGAACTTTCTGTCACCGGAATGTGAGGAAAAAGTATTTTTTTTCTCCAAATTTTGAGGTTTGCAAAGGATTCTGGGTAACAGAACCTGGTCTGAGCCCCACAAGTCACCCCATCTTGGATTCCCCTGGGTGTCTAGTTTTCAAAAATTCACTGGTTTGCTAGGTTTCCCTAGGTGTCAGCTGAGCTAGAGGCCAAAATCCACAGGTAGGCACTTTGCAAAAAACACCTCTGTTTTCTGTGAAAAAATGTGATGTGTCCACGTTGTGTTTTGGGCCATTTCCTTTCGTGGGCGCTAGGCCTACACACACAAGTGAGGTACCATTTTTATCGGGAGACTTGGGGGAACGCCCGGTGGAAGGAAAGTTGTGGCTCCTCTCAGATTCCAGAACTTTCTGTCACCGAAATGTGAGGAAAAAGTGTTTTTTTTCGCCAAATTGTGAGGTTTGCAAAGGATTCTGGGTAACAGAACTTATCAGAGCCCCACAAGTCACCCCATCTTGGATTCCCCTACGTGTCTAGTTTTCCAAAATGCACTGGTTTGCTAGGTGTCCCCAGGTGCCGGCTGAGCTAGAGGCCAAAATCCACAGGTAAGCACTTTGTAAAAAATACCTCTGTTTTCTGTGAAAAAATGTGATGTGTCCATGTTGTGTTTTGGGCCTTTTCCTTTCGTGGGCGCTAGGCCTACCCACACAAGTGAGGTACCATTATTATTGGAGGTCTTGGGGGAACGCTGGGTGGAAGGAAACTTGTGGTTCCTCTCAGATTCCGGAACTTTCTGTCACTGAAATGTGAGGAAAAAGTGTTTTTTTTTCACCAAATTGTGATGTTTGCAAAGGATTCCGGCTAACAGAACCTGGTCAGAGCCCCACAAGTCACCCCATCTTGGATTCTCCTGGGTGTCTAGTTTTCAAAAATTCGATGGTTTGCTAGGTTTCCCTAGGTGTCGACAGAGCTAGAGGCCAAAATCCACAGGTAGACACTTTCCAAAAAAAACCTCTGTTTTCTGTGAAAAAATGTGATGTGTCCACGTTGTGTTTTGGGCCATTTCCTTTCGTGGGCGCTAGGCCTACCCACACAAGTGAGGTACCATTTTTATTGAGAGACTTGGGGGAACGCTGGGTGGAAGGAAACTTGTGGTTCCTCTCAGATTCCAGAACCTTCTGTCACTAAAATGTGAATAGAAGTGTTTTTTTGGCCAAATTTTGAGGTTTGCAAAGGATTCTGGGTAACAGAACCTTGCCAGAGCCCCACAAGTCACCCCATCTAGGATTCCCCTACGTGTCTAGCTTTCAAAAATGCACTGCTTTGCTAGGTTTCCCCAGGTGCTGGCTGAGCTAGAGGCCAAAATCCACAGGTAGGCACTTTGTAAAAAACACCTCTGTTTTCTGTGAAAAAATGTGATGTGTCCATGTTGTGTTTTGGGCCATTTCCTTTCGTGGGCTCTAAGCCTACCCACACAAGTGAGGTACAAGTTTTATTGGGAGACTTGGGGGAACGCTGGGTGGAAGGAAAGTTGTTGTTCTTCTCAGATTCCAGAACTTTCTGTGACCGAAATGTGGGGAGAAAGTGTATTTTTTTCTCCAAATTTTGAGGTTTGCAAAGGATTCTGGGTAACAGAACCTGGTCAGAGCCCCACAAGTCACCCCATCTTGGATTCCCCTAGGTGTCTAGTTTTAAAAAATGCACTGAGTTGCTAGGTTTCCCCAGGTGCCGGCTGATCTAGATGCCAAAATCCACAGGTAGGCACTTTGTAAAAAACACATCTGTTTTCTGTGAAAAAATGTGATTTATCCACGTTGTGTTTTGGTCCATTTCCTTTCGTGGGTGCTAGGCCTACCCACACAAGTGAGGTGCCATTTTTATCGGGAGACTTGGGGGAACGCCCGGTGGAAGGAAACTTGTGGCTCCTCTCAGATTCCAGAACTTTCTGTCACCGAATTGTGAGGAAAAAGTGTTTCTTTCTACAAATTTTGAGGTTTGCAAAGGATTCTGAGTAACAGAACTGATCAGAGCCCCACAAATCACCCCATCTTGGATTCCCCTACGTGTCTAGTTTTCAAAAATGCGCTGGTTTGCTAGGTTTCCCCAGTTGCCGGCTTAGCTAGAGGCCAAAATCCACAGGTGGCACTTTGCAAAAAACACCTCTGTTTTGTGTGAAAAAATGTGATGTGTCCACGCTGTGTTTTGGGCCATTTCCTTTCGTGGGCGCTAGGCCTACACACACAAGTGAGGTACCATTTTTATCGGGAGACTTGGGGGAACGTCCGGTGGAAGGAAACTTGTGGCTCCTCTCAGATTCCAGAACTTACTGTCACCGAAATTTGAGGAAAAAGTGTTTTTTTCACCAAATTGTGAGGTTTGCAAAGGATTCTGGGTAACAGAACTGATCAGAGCCCCACAAGTCACACCATCTCGGATTCCCCTACGTGTCTAGTTTTAAAAAATGCGCTGCGTGGCTAGGTTTCCCCAGTTGCCGGCTTAGCTAGAGGCCAAAATCCACAGGTAGGCACTTTGCAAAAAACACCTCTGTTTTCTGTGAAAAAATGTGATGTGCCCAGTTGTGTTTTGGGCCATTTCCTTTCGTGGGCGCTAGGCCTACCCACACAAGTGAGGTACCATTTTTATTGGGAGACTTGGGGGAAAGCTGGGTGGATGGAAAGTTGTGGTTCCTCTCAGATTCCAGAACTTTCTGTCACCGGAATGTGAGGAAAAAGTATTTTTTTTCTCCAAATTTTGAGGTTTGCAAAGGATTCTGGGTAACAGAACCTGGTCTGAGCCCCACAAGTCACCCCATCTTGGATTCCCCTGGGTGTCTAGTTTTCAAAAATTCACTGGTTTGCTAGGTTTCCCTAGGTGTCAGCTGAGCTAGAGGCCAAAATCCACAGGTAGGCACTTTGCAAAAAACACCTCTGTTTTCTGTGAAAAAATGTGATGTGTCCACGTTGTGTTTTGGGCCATTTCCTTTCGTGGGCGCTAGGCCTACACACACAAGTGAGGTACCATTTTTATCGGGAGACTTGGGGGAACGCCCGGTGGAAGGAAAGTTGTGGCTCCTCTCAGATTCCAGAACTTTCTGTCACCGAAATGTGAGGAAAAAGTGTTTTTTTTCGCCAAATTGTGAGGTTTGCAAAGGATTCTGGGTAACAGAACTTATCAGAGCCCCACAAGTCACCCCATCTTGGATTCCCCTACGTGTCTAGTTTTCCAAAATGCACTGGTTTGCTAGGTGTCCCCAGGTGCCGGCTGAGCTAGAGGCCAAAATCCACAGGTAAGCACTTTGTAAAAAATACCTCTGTTTTCTGTGAAAAAATGTGATGTGTCCATGTTGTGTTTTGGGCCTTTTCCTTTCGTGGGCGCTAGGCCTACCCACACAAGTGAGGTACCATTATTATTGGAGGTCTTGGGGGAACGCTGGGTGGAAGGAAACTTGTGGTTCCTCTCAGATTCCGGAACTTTCTGTCACTGAAATGTGAGGAAAAAGTGTTTTTTTTTCACCAAATTGTGATGTTTGCAAAGGATTCCGGCTAACAGAACCTGGTCAGAGCCCCACAAGTCACCCCATCTTGGATTCTCCTGGGTGTCTAGTTTTCAAAAATTCGATGGTTTGCTAGGTTTCCCTAGGTGTCGACAGAGCTAGAGGCCAAAATCCACAGGTAGATACTTTCCAAAAAAAACCTCTGTTTTCTGTGAAAAAATGTGATGTGTCCACGTTGTGTTTTGGGCCATTTCCTTTCGTGGGCGCTAGGCCTACCCACACAAGTGAGGTACCATTTTTATTGAGAGACTTGGGGGAACGCTGGGTGGAAGGAAACTTGTGGTTCCTCTCAGATTCCAGAAATGTCTGTCACCGAAATGTGAGGAAAAAGTGTTTTTTTTTCCGCCAAATTGTGAGGTTTGCAAAGGATTCCAGGTAACAGAAGCTGATCAGAGCCCCACAAGTCACCACATCTTGGATTCCCCTAAGTGTTTAGTTTTCAAAAATGCGCTGGTTTGCTAGGTTTCCCCAGGTGCCGGCTGTGCTAGAGGCCAAAATCCACAGGGAGGCACTTTGTTAAAAACACCTCTGTTTTCTGTGAAAAAATGTGATGTGTCCACGTTGTGTTTTGGGCCATTCCTTTCGTGGGCGCTAGGCCTAACCACACAAGTGAGGCACCATTTTTATTGGGAGACTTGGGGGAACGCTGGGTGGAAGGAAAGTTGTGGTTCCTCTCAGATTCCAGAACTTTCTGTCACCGAAATGTGACAAAAAAGTGTTTTTTTTCTCCAAATTTTGAGGTTTGCAAAAGATTCTGGGTAACAGAACCTGGTCAGAGCCCACAAGTCACCCCATCTTGGATTCCCCTGGGTGTCTAGTTTTCAAAAATTCGCTGGTTTGCTAGGTTTCCCTAGGTGTCAGCTGAGCTAGAGGCCAAAATCCACAGGTAGGCACTTTTCAAAAAACACCTCTGTTTTCTGTGAAAAAATGTGATGTGTCCACGTTGTGTTTTGGGCCATTTCCTTTTGTGGGTGCTAGGCCTACCCACACAAGTGAGGTACCATTTTTATTGAGAGACTTGGGGGAACGTTGGGTGGAAGGAAACTTGTGGTTCCTCTCAGATTCCAGAAATTTCTGTCACCGGAATGTGAGGAAAAAGTGTTTTTTTTCCACCAAATTGTGAGGTTTGCAAAGGATTCCAGGTAACAGAAGCTGATCAGAGCCCCACAAGTCACCACATCTTGGATTCCCCTAAGTGTCTAGTTTTCAAAAATGAGCTGGTTTGCTAGGTTTCCCCAGGTGCAGGCTGTGCTAGAGGCCTAAATCCACAGGTAGGCACTTAGTTAAAAACACCTCTGTTTTCTGTGAAAAAATGTGAGGTGTCCACGTTGTGTTTTGGGCTATTTTCTTTTGTGGGCGCTAGGCCTACCCACACAAGTGAGGTACGATTTTTATTGGGAGACTTGGGGGGACGCTGGGTGGAAGGAAATTTGAGACTCCTCTCAGATTCCAGAACTTTCTGTCACCGAAATTTGAGGAAAAAGTGTTTTTTTCACCAAATTGTGAGGTTTGCAAAGGATTCTGGGTAACAGAACTGATCAGAGCCCCACAAGTCACCCCATCTTGGATTCCCCTACGTGTCTAGTTTTCCAAAATGCACTGGTTTGCTAGGTGTCCCCAGGTGCCGGCTGAGCTAGAGGCCAAAATCCACAGGTAAGCACTTTGTAAAAAATACCTCTGTTTTCTGTGAAAAAATGTGATGTATCCACGTTGTGTTTTGGGCCATTTCCTTTCGTGGGCGCTAGGCCTACCCACACAAGTGAGGTACCATTTTTATCGGGAGACTTGGGGGAACGCCCGGTGGAAGGAAAGTTGTGGCTCCTCTCAGATTCCAGAACTTTCTGTCACCGAAATGAGAGTAAAAAGTGTTTTTTTCGCCAAATTGTGAGGTTTGCAAAGGATTCTGGGTAACAGAACTGATCAGAGACCCACAAGTCACCCCATCTTGGATTCCCCTACGTGTCTAGTTTTAAAAAATGCGCTGGTTTTCTAGGTTTCCCCAGTTGCCGGCTTAGCTAGAGGCCAAAATCCACAGGTAGGCACTTTGTTAAAAACACCTCTGTTTTCTGTGAAAAAATGTGAGGTGTCCACGTTGTGTTTTGGGCTATTTTCTTTTGTGGGCGCTAGGCCTACCCACACAACTGAGGTACCATTTTTATTGGGAGACTTGGGGGGACGCTGGGTGGAAGGAAATTTGTGGCTCCTCTCAGATTCCAGAACTTTCTGTCACCGAAATGTGAGGAAAAAGTTTTTTTTTTTGCCAGATTGTGAGGTTTGCAAAGGATACCGGGTAACAGAAGCTGATCAGAGCCCTACAAGTCACCCCATCTTGGATTCCCATAGGTGTCTAGTTTTCAAAAATGCGCTGGTTTGCTAGGTTTCCCCAGGTGCCAGCTGTGCTAGAGGCCAAAATCCACAGGGAGGCACTTTGTTAAAAACACCTCTGTTTTCTGTGAAAAAATGTGATGTGTCCATGTTGTGTTTTGGGCCATTTCCTTTTGTGGGCGCTAGGCCTACCCACACAAGTGAGGTACCATTTTTATTGGGAGACTTGGGGGGACGCTGGGTGGAAGGAAATTTGTGGCTCCTCTCAGATTCCAGAACTTTCTGTCACCGAAATGTGACAAAAAAGTGTTTTTTTTTGCCAGATTGTGAGGTTTGCAAAGGATACCGGGTAACAGAAGCTGATCAGAGCCCTACAAGTCACCCCATCTTGGATTCCCATAGGTGTCTAGTTTTCAAAAATGCGCTGGTTTGCTAGGTTTCCCCAGGTGCCAGCTGTGCTAGAGGCCAAAATCCACAGGGAGGCACTTTGTTAAAAACACCTCTGTTTTCTGTGAAAAAATGTGATGTGTCTATGTTGTGTTTTGGGCCATTTCCTTTTGTGGGCGCTAGGCCTACCCACACAAGTGAGGTACCATTTTTATTGGGAGACTTGGGGGAACGCTGGGTGGAAGGAAAGTTGTGGTTCCTCTCAGATTCCAGAACTTTCTGTCACCGAAATGTGACAAAAAAGTGTTTTTTTTCTCCAAATTTTGAGGTTTGCAAAAGATTCTGGGTAACAGAACCTGGTCAGAGCCCACAAGTCACCCCATCTTGGATTCCCCTGGGTGTCTAGTTTTCAAAAATTCGCTGGTTTGCTAGGTTTCCCTAGGTGCCGACTGAGCTAGAGGCCAAAATCCACAGGTAGACACTTTCCAAAAAACACCTCTGTTTTCTGTGAAAAAATTTGAGGTGTCTATGTTGTGTTTTGGGCCTTTTCCTTTCGTGGGCGCTAGGCCTACCCACACAAGTGAGGTACCATTATTATTGGGGGTCTTGGGGGAACGCTGGGTGGAAGGAAACTTGTGGTTCCTCTCAGATTCCGGAACTTTCTGTCACTGAAATGTGAGGAAAAAGTGTTTTTTTTTCACCAAATTGTGATGTTTGCATAGGATTCCGGCTAACAGAACCTGGTCAGAGCCCCACAAGTCACCCCATCTTGGATTCTCCTGGGTGTCTAGTTTTCAAAAATTCGCTGGTTTGCTAGGTTTCCCTAGGTGTCGACAGAGCTAGAGGCCAAAATCCACAGGTAGACACTTTCCAAAAAAAACCTCTGTTTTCTGTGAAAAAATGTGATGTGTCCACGTTGTGTTTTGGGCCATTTCCTTTCGTGGGCGCTAGGCCTACCCATACAAGTGAGGTACCATTTTTATTGAGAGACTTGGGGGAACGCTGGGTGGAAGGAAACTTGTGGTTCCTCTCAGATTCCAGAAATGTCTGTCACCGAAATGTGGGGAAAAAGTGTTTTTTTTTCCGCCAAATTGTGAGGTTTGCAAAGGATTCCAGGTAACAGAAGCTGATCAGAGCCCCACAAGTCACCACATCTTGGATTCCCCTAAGTGTTTAGTTTTCAAAAATGCGCTGGTTTGCTAGGTTTCCCCAGGTGCCGGCTGTGCTAGAGGCCAAAATCCACAGGGAGGCACTTTGTTAAAAACACCTCTGTTTTCTGTGAAAAATTATGATGTGTCCACGTTGTGTTTTGGGCCATTTCCTTTCGTGGGCGCTAGGCCTACCCACACAAGTGAGGTACCATTTTTATTGGGAGACTTGGGGGGATGCTGGGTGGAAGGAAATATGTGGCTCCTCTCAGATTCCAGAACCTTCTGTCACTAAAATGTGAATAAAAGTGTTTTTTTGGCCAAATTTTGAGGTTTGCAAAGGATTCTGGGTAACAGAACCTGGCCAGAGCCCCACAAGTCACCCCATCTTGGATTCCCCTACGTGTCTAGATTAAAAAAATTCTCTGATTTGCTAGGTTTCCCTAGGTGTCAGCTGAGCTAGAGGCCAAAATCCACAGGTAGGCACTTTGCAAAAAAAACCTCTGTTTTCTGTGAAAAAATGTGATGTGTCCACGTTGTGTTTTGGGCCATTTCCTTTTGTGGGCGCTAGGCCTACCCACACAAGTGAGGTACCATTTTTATTGAGAGACTTGGGGGAACGCTGGGTGGAAGGAAACTTGTGGTTCCTCTCAGATTCCAGAAATGTCTGTCACCGAAATGTGAGGAAAAAGTGTTTTTTTTTCCGCCAAATTGTGAGGTTTGCAAAGGATTCCAGGTAACAGAAGCTGATCAGAGCCCCACAAGTCACCACATCTTGGATTCCCCTAAGTGTTTAGCTTTCAAAAATGCGCTGGTTTGCTAGGTTTCCCCAGGTGCAGGCTGTGCTAGAGGCCTAAATCCACAGGTAGGCACTTTGTTAAAAACACCTCTGTTTTCTGTGAAAAAATGTGAGGTGTCCACGTTGTGTTTTGGGCTATTTTCTTTTGTGGGCGCTAGGCCTACCCACACAAGTGAGGTACCATTTTTATTGGGAGACTTGGGGGGACGCTGGGTGGAAGGAAATTTGAGGCTCCTCTCAGATTCCAGAACTTTCTGTCACCGAAATGTGAGGAAAAAGTGTTTTTTTCACCAAATTGTGAGGTTTGCAAAGGATTCTGGGAAACAGAACCTGGTCTGAGCCCCACAAATCACCCCATCTTGGATTCCCCTAGGTGTCTAGTTTTCCAAAATGCACTGGTTTGCTAGGTGTCCCCAGGTGCCGGCTGAGCTAGAGGCCAAAATCCACAGGTAGGCACTTTGTAAAAAATACCTCTGTTTTCTGTGAAAAAATGTGATGTATCCACGTTGTGTTTTGGGCCATTTCCTTTCATGGGCGCTAGGCCTACCCACACAAGTGAGGTACCATTTTTATCGGGAGACTTGGGGGAACGCCCGGTGGAAGGAAAGTTGTGGCTCCTCTCAGATTCCAGAACTTTCTGTCACTGAAATGTGAGGAAAAAGTGTTTTTTTTGCCAAATTGTGAAGTTTGCAAAGGATTCTGGGTAACAGAACTGATCAGAGCCCCACAAGTCACCCCATCTTGGATTCCCCTACGTGTCTAGTTTTAAAAAATGCTCTGGTTTGCTAGGTTTCCCCAGTTGCCGGCTTAGCTAGAGGCCAAAATCCACAGGTAGGCACTTTGTTAAAAACACCTCTGTTTTCTGTGAAAAAATGTGAGGTGTCCAGGTTATGTTTTGGGCTATTTTCTTTTGTGGGCGCTACGCCTACCCACACAACTGAGGTACCATTTTTATGGGGAGACTTGGTGGGACGCTGGGTGGAAGGAAATTTGTGGCTCCACTCAGATTCCAGAACTTTCTGTCACCGAAATGTGAGGAAAAAGTGTTTTTTTTTGCCAAATTGTGAGGTTTGCAAAGGATTCCGGGTAACAGAAGCTGATCAGAGCCCTACAAGTCACCCCATCTTGGATTCCCATAGGTGTCTAGTTTTCAAAAATGCGCTGGTTTGCTAGGTTTCCCCAGGTGCCAGCTGTGCTAGAGGCGAAAATCCACAGGGAGGCACTTTGCAAAAAACACCTCTGTTTTCTGTGAAAAAATGTGATGTGCCTAGTTGTGTTTTGGGCCATTTCCTTTCGTGGGCGCTAGGCCTACCCACACAAGTGAGGTACCATTTTTATTGGGAGACTTGGGGGAACGCTGGGTGGATGGAAAGTTGTGGTTCCTCTCAGATTCCAGAACTTTTTGTCACCGGTATGTGAGGAAAAAGTATTTTTTTTCTCCAAATTTTGAGGTTTGCAAAGGATTCTGGGTAACAGAACCTGGTCTAAGCCCCACAATTCACCCCATCTTGGATTCCCCTGGGTGTCTAGTTTTCAAAAATTCGCTGGTTTGCTAGGTTTCCTTAGGTGTCAGCTGAGCTAGAGGCCAAAATCCACAGGTAAGCACTTTGCAAAAAACACCTCTGTTTTCTGTGAAAAAATGTGATGTGTCCACGTTGTGTTTTGGGCCATTTCCTTTCGTGGGCGCTAGGCCTACCCACACAAGTGAGGTACCATTTTTATTGAGAGACTTGGGGGAACGCTGGGTGGAAGGAAACTTGTGGTTCCTCTCAGATTCCAGAAATTTCTGTCACCGAAATGTGAGGAAAAAGTGTTTTTTTTCCGCCAAATTGTGAGGTTTGCAAAGGATTCCAGGTAACAGAAGCTGATCAGAGCCCCACAAGTCACCACATCTTGGATTCCCCTAAGTGTCTAGTTTTCAAAAATGCGCTGGTTTGCTAGGTTTCCCCAGGTGCAGGCTGTGCTAGAGGCCTAAATCCACAGGTAGGCACTTTGTTAAAAACACCTCTGTTTTCTATGAAAAAATGTGAGGTGTCCACGTTGTGTTTTGGGCTTTTTCTTTTGTGGGCGCTAGGCCTACCCACACAAGTGAGGTACCATTTTTATTGGGAGACTTGGGGGGACGCTGGGTGGAAGGAAATTTGAGGCTCCTCTCAGATTCCAGAACTTTCTGTCACCGAAATGTGAGGAAAAAGTGTTTTTTTCACCAAATTGTGAGGTTTGCAAAGGATTCTGGGTAACAGAACCTGGTCTGAGCCCCACAAATCACCCCATCTTGGATTCCCCTAGGTGTCTAGTTTTCCAAAATGCACTGGTTTGCTAGGTGTCCCAAGGTGCCGGCTGAGCTAGAGGCCAAAATCCACAGGTAGGCACTTTGTAAAAAATATCTCTGTTTTCTGTGAAAAAATGTGATGTATCCACGTTGTGTTTTGGGCCATTTCCTTTCGTGGGCGCTAGGCCTACCCACACAAGTGAGGTACCATTTTTATCGGGAGACTTGGGGGAACGCCCGGTGGAAGGAACGTTGTGGCTCCTCTCAGATTCCAGAACTTTCTGTCACCGAAATGTGAGGAAAAAGTATTTTTTTCGCCAAATTGTGAGATTTGCAAAGGATTCTGGGTAACAGAACTGATCAGAGCCCCACAAGTCACCCTATCTTGGATTCCCCTATGTGTCAAGTTTTAAAAAATGCGCTGGTTTGCTAGGTTTCCCCAGTTGCCGGCTTAGCTGGAGGCCAAAATCCACAGGTAGGCACTTTGTTAAAAACACCTCTGTTTTCTGTGAAAAAATGTGAGGTGTCTACGTTGTGTTTTGGGCTATTTTCTTTTGTGGGCGCTAGGCCTACCCACACAACTGAGGTACCATTTTTATTGGGAGACTTGGGGGGATGCTGGGTGGAAGGAAATTTGTGGCTCCTCTCAGATTCCAGAACTTTCTGTCACCGAAATGTGAGGAAAAAGTTTTTTTTTTGCCAGATTGTGAGGTTTGCAAAGGATTCCGGGTAACAGAAGCTGATCAGAGCCCTACAAGTCACCCCATCTTGGATTCCCATAGGTGTCTAGTTTTCAAAAATGCGCTGGTTTGCTAGGTTTCCCCAGGTGCCAGCTGTGCTAGAGGCCAAAATCCACTTTGTTAAAAACACCTCTGTTTTCTGTGAAAAAATGTGATGTGTCCACGTTGTGTTTTGGGCCATTTCCTTTCGTGGGCGCTAGGCCTACCCACACAAGTGAGGTACCATTTTTATTGGGAGACTTGGGGGAACGCTGGGTGGAAGGAAAGTTGTGGTTCCTCTCAGATTCCAGAACTTTCTGTCACCGAAATGTGACAAAAAAGTGTTTTTTTTCTCCAAATTTTGAGGTTTGCAAAAGATTCTGGGTAACAGAACCTGGTCAGAGCCCACAAGTCACCCCATCTTGGATTCCCCTGGGTGTCTAGTTTTCAAAAATTCGCTGGTTTGCTAGGTTTCCCTAGGTGTCGACTGAGCTAGAGGACAAAATCCACAGGTAGACACTTTCCAAAAAACACCTCTGTTTTCTGTGAAAAAATTTGAGGTGTCCACGTTGTGTTTTGGGCCATTTCCTTTCGTGGGCGCTAGGCCTACCAACACAAGTGAGGTACCATTTTTATTGGGAGACTTGGGGGAACGCCCGGTGGAAGGAAAGTTGTGGCTCCTCTCAGATTCCAGAACTTTCTGTCACCGAAATGTGAGGAAAAAGTGTTTTTTTCGCCAAATTGTGAGGTTTGCAAAGGATTCTGGGTAACAGAATTGATCAGAGCCCCACAAGTCACCCCATGTTGGATTCCCCTACGTGTCTAGTTTTCAAAAATGCGCTGGTTTGCTAGGATTCCCCAGGTGTGCTAGAGGCCAAAATCCACAGGGAGGCACTTTGTTAAAAACAGCTCTGTTTTCTGTGAAAAATTATGATGTGTCCACGTTGTGTTTTGGGCCATTTCCTTTCGTGGGCGCTAGGCCTACCCACACAAGTGAGGTACCATTTTTATTGGGAGACTTGGGGGGATGCTGGGTGGAAGGAAATTTGTGGCTCCTCTCAGATTCCAGAACCTTCTGTCACTAAAATGTGAATAAAAGTGTTTTTTTGGCCAAATTTTGAGGTTTGCAAAGGATTCTGGGTAACAGAACCTGGCCAGAGGCCCACAAGTCACACCATCTTGGATTCCCCTACGTGTCTAGCTTTCAAAAATTCGCTGGTTTGCTAGGTTTCCCTAGGTGTCAGCTGAGCTAGAGGCCAAAATCCACAGGTAGGCACTTTGCAAAAAACACCTCTGTTTTCTGTGAAAAAATGTGATGTGTCCACGTTGTGTTTTGGGCCATTTCCTTTCGTGGGCGCTAGGCCTACCCACACAAGTGAGGTACCATTTTTATTGAGAGACTTGGGGGAACGCTGGGTGGAAGGAAACTTGTGGTTCCTCTCAGATTCCAGAAATTTCTGTCACCGAAATGTGAGGAAAAAGTGTTTTTTTTCCGCCAAATTGTGAGGTTTGCAAAGGATTCCAGGTAACAGAAGCTGATCAGAGCCCCACAAGTCACCACATCTTGGATTCCCCTAAGTGTTTAGTTTTCAAAAATGCGCTGGTTTGCTAGGTTTCCCCAGGTGCAGGCTGTGCTAGAGGCCTAAATCCACAGGTAGGCACTTTGTTAAAAACACCTCTGTTTTCTGTGAAAAAATGTGAGGTGTCCACGTTGTGTTTTGGGCTATTTTCTTTTGTGGGCGCTAGGCCTACCCACACAAGTGAGGTACCATTTTTATTGGGAGACTAGGGGGGACGCTGGGTGGAAGGAAATTTGAGGCTCCTCTCAGATTCCAGAACTTTCTGTCACCGAAATGTGAGGAAAAAGTGTTTTTTTCACCAAATTGTGAGGTTTGCAAAGGATTCTGGGTAACAGAACCTGGTCTGAGCCCCACAAATCACCCCATCTTGGATTCCCCTAGGTGTCTAGTTTTCCAAAATACACTGGTTTGCTAGGTGTCCCCACGTGCCGGCTGAGCTAGAGGCCAAAATCCACAGGTACGCACTTTGTTAAAAACACCTCTGTTTTCTGTGAAAAAATGTGAGGTGTCCACGTTGTGTTTTGGGCTATTTTCTTTTGTGGGCGCTAGGCCTACCCACACAACTGAGGTACCATTTTTATTGGGAGACTTGGGGGGACGCTGGGTGGAAGGAAACTTGTGGCTCCTCTCAGATTCCAGAACTTTCTGTCACCGAATTGTGAGGAAAAAGTGTTTTTTTTGCCAGATTGTGAGGTTTGCAAAGGATACCGGGTAACAGAAGCTGATCAGAGCCCTACAAGTCACCCCATCTTGGATTCCCATAGGTGTCTAGTTTTCAAAAATGCGCTGGTTTGCTAGGTTTCCCCAGGTGCCAGCTGTGCTAGAGGCCAAAATCCACAGGGAGGCACTTTGTTAAAAACACCTCTGTTTTCTGTGAAAAAATGTGATGTGTCCATGTTGTGTTTTGGGCCATTTCCTTTTGTGGGCGCTAGGCCTACCCACACAAGTGAGGTACCATTTTTATTGGGAGACTTGGGGGGACGCTGGGTGGAAGGAAATTTGTGGCTCCTCTCAGATTCCAGAACTTTCTGTCACCGAAATGTGACAAAAAAGTGTTTTTTTTTGCCATATTGTGAGGTTTGCAAAGGATACCGGGTAACAGAAGCTGATCAGAGCCCTACAAGTCACCCCATCTTGGATTCCCATAGGTGTCTAGTTTTCAAAAATGCGCTGGTTTGCTAGGTTTCCCCAGGTGCCAGCTGTGCTAGAGGCCAAAATCCACAGGGAGGCACTTTGTTAAAAACACCTCTGTTTTCTGTGAAAAAATGTGATGTGTCCATGTTGTGTTTTGGGCCATTTCCTTTTGTGGGCGCTAGGCCTACCCACACAAGTGAGGTACCATTTTTATTGGGAGACTTGGGGGAACGCTGGGTGGAAGGAAACTTGTGGTTCCTCTCAGATTCCGGAACTTTCTGTCACTGAAATGTGAGGAAAAAGTGTTTTTTTTTCGCCAAATTGTGATGTTTGCAAAGGATTCCGGCTAACAGAACCTGGTCAGAGCCCCACAAGTCACCCCATCTTGGATTCTCCTGGGTGTCTAGTTTTCAAAAATTCGCTGGTTTGCTAGGTTTCCCTAGGTGTCGACTGAGCTAGAGGCCAAAATCCACAGGTAGACACTTTCCAAAAAACACCTCTGTTTTCTGTGAAAAAATGTGATGTGTCCACGTTGTGTTTTGGGCTATTTTCTTTTGTGGACGCTAGGCCTACCCACACAAGTGAGGTACCATTTTTATTGGGAGACTTGGGGGGACGCTGGGTGGAAGGACATTTGTGGCTCCTCTCAGATTCCAGAACTTTCTGTCACCGAAATGTGAGGAAAAAGTGTTTTTTTTTGCCAAATTGTGAGGTTTGCAAAGGATTCCGGGTAACAGAAGCTGATCAGAGCCCTACAAGTCACCGCATCTTGGATTCCCCTTGGTGTCTAGTTTTCAAAAATGCGCTGGTTTGCTAGGTTTCCCCAGGTGCCGGCTGTGCTAGAGGCCAAAATCCACAGGGAGGCACTTTGTTAAAAACACCTCTGTTTTCTGTGAAAAATTATGATGTGTCCACGTTGTGTTTTGGGCCATTTCCTTTCGTGGGCGCTAGGCCTACCCACACAAGTGAGGTACCATTTTTATTGGGAGACTTGGGGGGATGCTGGGTGGAAGGAAATATGTGGCTCCTCTCAGATTCCAGAACCTTCTGTCACTAAAATGTGAATAAAAGTGTTTTTTTGGCCAAATTTTGAGGTTTGCAAAGGATTCTGGGTAACAGAACCTGGCCAGAGCCCCACAAGTCACCCCATCTTGGATTCCCCTGGGTGTCTAGTTTTCAAAAATTCGCTGGTTTGCTAGGTTTCCCTAGGTGTCAGCTGAGCTAGAGGCCAAAATCCACAGGTAGGCACTTTTCAAAAAACACCTCTGTTTTCTGTGAAAAAATGTGATGTGTCCACGTTGTGTTTTGGGCCATTTCCTTTCGTGGGCGCTAGGCCTACCCACACAAGTGAGGTACCATTTTTATTGAGAGACTTGGGGGAACGCTGGGTGGAAGGAAACTTGTGGTTCCTCTCAGATTCCAGAAATGTCTGTCACCGAAATGTGAGGAAAAAGTGTTTTTTTTTCCGCCAAATTGTGAGGTTTGCAAAGTATTCCAGGTAACAGAAGCTGATCAGAGCCCCACAAGTCACCACATCTTGGATTCCCCTAAGTGTTTAGTTTTCAAAAATGCGCTGGTTTGCTAGGTGTCCCCAGGTGCCGGCTGAGCTAGAGGCCAAAATCCACAGGTAGGCACTTTGTAAAAAATACCTCTGTTTTCTGTGAAAAAATGTGATGTATCCACGTTGTGTTTTGGGCCATTTCCTTTCATGGGCGCTAGGCCTACCCACACAAGTGAGGTACCATTTTTATCGGGAGACTTGGGGGAACGCCCGGTGGAAGGAAAGTTGTGGCTCCTCTCAGATTCCAGAACTTTCTGTCACTGAAATGTGAGGAAAAAGTGTTTTTTTTGCCAAATTGTGAAGTTTGCAAAGGATTCTGGGTAACAGAACTGATCAGAGCCCCACAAGTCACCCCATCTTGGATTCCCCTACGTGTCTAGTTTTAAAAAATGCGCTGGTTTGCTAGGTTTCCCCAGTTGCCGGCTTAGCTAGAGGCCAAAATCCACAGGTAGGCACTTTGTTAAAAACACCTCTGTTTTCTGTGAAAAAATGTGAGGTGTCCAGGTTTTTTTTTGGGGCTATTTTCTTTTGTGGGCGCTAGGCCTACCCACACAACTGAGGTACCATTTTTATGGGGAGACTTGGGGGGACGCTGGGTGGAAGGAAATTTGTGGCTCCACTCAGATTCCAGAACTTTCTGTCACCGAAATGTGAGGAAAAAGTGTTTTTTTTTGCCAAATTGTGAGGTTTGCAAAGGATTCCGGGTAACAGAAGCTGATCAGAGCCCTACAAGTCACCCCATCTTGGATTCCCATAGGTGTCTAGTTTTCAAAAATGCGCTGGTTTGCTAGGTTTCCCCAGGTGCCAGCTGTGCTAGAGGCCAAAATCCACAGGGAGGCACTTTGCAAAAAACACCTCTGTTTTCTGTGAAAAAATGTGATGTGCCCAGTTGTGTTTTGGGCCATTTCCTTTCGTGGGCGCTAGGCCTACCCACACAAGTGAGGTACCATTTTTATTGGGAGACTTGGGGGAACGCTGGGTGGATGGAAAGTTGTGGTTCCTCTCAGATTCCAGAACTTTCTGTCACCGGTATGTGAGGAAAAAGTATTTTTTTTCTCCAAATTTTGAGGTTTGCAAAGGATTCTGGGTAACAGAACCTGGTCTAAGCCCCACAATTCACCCCATCTTGGATTCCCCTGGGTGTCTAGTTTTCAAAAATTCGCTGGTTTGCTAGGTTTCCTTAGGTGTCAGCTGAGCTAGAGGCCAAAATCCACAGGTAAGCACTTTGCAAAAAACACCTCTGTTTTCTGTGAAAAAATGTGATGTGTCCACGTTGTGTTTTGGGCCATTTCCTTTCGTGGGCGCTAGGCCTACCCACACAAGTGAGGTACCATTTTTATTGAGAGACTTGGGGGAACGCTGGGTGGAAGGAAACTTGTGGTTCCTCTCAGATTCCAGAAATTTCTGTCACCGAAATGTGAGGAAAAAGTGTTTTTTTTCCGCCAAATTGTGAGGTTTGCAAAGGATTCCAGGTAACAGAAGCTGATCAGAGCCCCACAAGTCACCACATCTTGGATTCCCCTAAGTGTCTAGTTTTCAAAAATGCGCTGGTTTGCTAGGTTTCCCCAGGTGCAGGCTGTGCTAGAGGCCTAAATCCACAGGTAGGCACTTTGTTAAAAACACCTCTGTTTTCTATGAAAAAATGTGAGGTGTCCACGTTGTGTTTTGGGCTATTTTCTTTTGTGGGCGCTAGGCCTACCCACACAAGTGAGGTACCATTTTTATTGGGAGACTTGGGGGGACGCTGGGTGGAAGGAAATTTGAGGCTCCTCTCAGATTCCAGAACTTTCTGTCACCGAAATGTGAGGAAAAAGTGTTTTTTTCACCAAATTGTGAGGTTTGCAAAGGATTCTGGGTAACAGAACCTGGTCTGAGCCCCACAAATCACCCCATCTTGGATTCCCCTAGGTGTCTAGTTTTCCAAAATGCACTGGTTTGCTAGGTGTCCCAAGGTGCCGGCTGAGCTAGAGGCCAAAATCCACAGGTAGGCACTTTGTAAAAAATATCTCTGTTTTCTGTGAAAAAATGTGATGTATCCACGTTGTGTTTTGGGCCATTTCCTTTCGTGGGCGCTAGGCCTACCCACACAAGTGAGGTACCATTTTTATCGGGAGACTTGGGGGAACGCCTGGTGGAAGGAACGTTGTGGCTCCTCTCAGATTCCAGAACTTTCTGTCACCGAAATGTGAGGAAAAAGTATTTTTTTCGCCAAATTGTGAGATTTGCAAAGGATTCTGGGTAACAGAACTGATCAGAGCCCCACAAGTCACCCTATCTTGGATTCCCCTATGTGTCAAGTTTTAAAAAATGCGCTGGTTTGCTAGGTTTCCCCAGTTGCCGGCTTAGCTGGAGGCCAAAATCCACAGGTAGGCACTTTGTTAAAAACACCTCTGTTTTCTGTGAAAAAATGTGAGGTGTCTACGTTGTGTTTTGGGCTATTTTCTTTTGTGGGCGCTAGGCCTACCCACACAACTGAGGTACCATTTTTATTGGGAGACTTGGGGGGATGCTGGGTGGAAGGAAATTTGTGGCTCCTCTCAGATTCCAGAACTTTCTGTCACCGAAATGTGAGGAAAAAGTTTTTTTTTTGCCAGATTGTGAGGTTTGCAAAGGATTCCGGGTAACAGAAGCTGATCAGAGCCCTACAAGTCACCCCATCTTAGATTCCCATAGGTGTCTAGTTTTCAAAAATGAGCTGGTTTGCTAGGTTTCCCCAGGTGCCAGCTGTGCTAGAGGCCAAAATCCACTTTGTTAAAAACACCTCTGTTTTCTGTGAAAAAATGTGATGTGTCCACGTTGTGTTTTGGGCCATTTCCTTTCGTGGGCGCTAGGCCTACCCACACAAGTGAGGTACCATTTTTATTGGGAGACTTGGGGGAACGCTGGGTGGAAGGAAAGTTGTGGTTCCTCTCAGATTCCAGAACTTTCTGTCACCGAAATGTGACAAAAAAGTGTTTTTTTTCTCCAAATTTTGAGGTTTGCAAAAGATTCTGGGTAACAGAACCTGGTCAGAGCCCATAAGTCACCCCATCTTGGATTCCCCTGGGTGTCTAGTTTTCAAAAATTCGCTGGTTTGCTAGGTTTCCCTAGGTGTCGACTGAGCTAGAGGACAAAATCCACAGGTAGACACTTTCCAAAAAACACCTCTGTTTTCTGTGAAAAAATTTGAGGTGTCCACGTTGTGTTTTGGGCCATTTCCTTTCGTGGGCGCTAGGCCTACCAACACAAGTGAGGTACCATTTTTATTGGGAGACTTGGGGGAACGCCCGGTGGAAGGAAAGTTGTGGCTCCTCTCAGATTCCAGAACTTTCTGTCACCGAAATGTGAGGAAAAAGTGTTTTTTTCACCAAATTGTGAGGTTTGCAAAGGATTCTGGGTAACAGAATTGATCAGAGCCCCACAAGTCACCCCATCTTGGATTCCCCTACGTGTCTAGTTTTCAAAAATGCGCTGGTTTGCTAGGTTTCCCCAGGTGCCGGCTGTGCTAGAGGCCAAAATCCACAGGGAGGCACTTTGTTAAAAACACCTCTGTTTTCTGTGAAAAATTATGATGTGTCCACGTTGTGTTTTGGGCCATTTCCTTTCGTGGGCGCTAGGCCTACCCACACAAGTGAGGTACCATTTTTATTGGGAGACTTGGGGGGATGCTGGGTGGAAGGAAATTTGTGGCTCCTCTCAGATTCCAGAACCTTCTGTCAGTAAAATGTGAAAAAAAGTGTTTTTTTGGCCAAATTTTGAGGTTTGCAAAGGATTCTGGGTAACAGAACCTGGCCAGAGGCCCACAAGTCACACCATCTTGGATTCCCCTACGTGTCTAGCTTTCAAAAATTCGCTGGTTTGCTAGGTTTCCCTAGGTGTCAGCTGAGCTAGAGGCCAAAATCCACAGGTAGGCACTTTGCAAAAAACACCTCTGTTTTCTGTGAAAAAATGTGATGTGTCCACGTTGTGTTTTGGGCCATTTCCTTTCGTGGGCGCTAGGCCTACCCACACAAGTGAGGTACCATTTTTATTGAGAGACTTGGGGGAACGCTGGGTGGAAGGAAACTTGTGGTTCCTCTCAGATTCCAGAAATTTCTGTCACAGAAATGTGAGGAAAAAGTGTTTTTTTTCCGCCAAATTGTGAGGTTTGCAAAGGATTCCAGGTAACAGAAGCTGATCAGAGCCCCACAAGTCACCACATCTTGGATTCCCCTAAGTGTTTAGTTTTCAAAAATGCGCTGGTTTGCTAGGTTTCCCCAGGTGCAGGCTGTGCTAGAGGCCTAAATCCACAGGTAGGCACTTTGTTAAAAACACCTCTGTTTTCTGTGAAAAAATGTGAGGTGTCCACGTTGTGTTTTGGGCTATTTTCTTTTGTGGGCGCTAGGCCTACCCACACAAGTGAGGTACCATTTTTATTGGGAGACTAGGGGGGGCGCTGGGTGGAAGGAAATTTGAGGCTCCTCTCAGATTCCAGAACTTTCTGTCACCGAAATGTGAGGAAAAAGTGTTTTTTTCACCAAATTGTGAGGTTTGCAAAGGATTCTGGGTAACAGAACCTGGTCTGAGCCCCACAAATCACCCCATCTTGGATTCCCCTAGGTGTCTAGTTTTCCAAAATACACTGGTTTGCTAGGTGTCCCCACGTGCCGGCTGAGCTAGAGGCCAAAATCCACAGGTAGGCACTTTGTTAAAAACACCTCTGTTTTCTGTGAAAAAATGTGAGGTGTCCAGGTTATGTTTTGGGCTATTTTCTTTTGTGGGCGCTAGGCCTACCCACACAACTGAGGTACCATTTTTATGGGGAGACTTGGGGGGACGCTGGGTGGAAGGAAATTTGTGGCTCCACTCAGATTCCAGAACTTTCTGTCACCAAAATTTGAGGAAAAAGTGTTTTTTTTTGCCAAATTGTGAGGTTTGCAAAGGATTCCGGGTAACAGAAGCTGATCAGAGCCCTACAAGTCACCCCATCTTGGATTCCCATAGGTGTCTAGTTTTCAAAAATGCGCTGGTTTGCTAGGTTTCCCCAGGTGCCAGCTGTGCTAGAGGCCAAAATCCACAGGGAGGCACTTTGCAAAAAACACCTCTGTTTTCTGTGAAAAAATGTGATGTGCCCAGTTGTGTTTTGGGCCATTTCCTTTCGTGGGCGCTAGGCCTACCCACAGAAGTGAGGTACCATTTTTATTGGGAGACTTGGGGGAACGCTGGGTGGATGGAAAGTTGTGGTTCCTCTCAGATTCCAGAACTTTCTGTCACCGGTATGTGAGGAAAAAGTATTTTTTTTCTCCAAATTTTGAGGTTTGCAAAGGATTCTGGGTAACAGAACCTGGTCTAAGCCCCACAAGTCACCCCATCTTGGATTCCCCTGGGTGTCTAGTTTTCAAAAATTCGCTGGTTTGCTAGGTTTCCTTAGGTGTCAAGCTGAGCTAGAGGCCAAAATCCACAGGTAAGCACTTTGCAAAAAACACCTCTGTTTTCTGTGAAAAAATGTGATGTGTCCACGTTGTGTTTTGGGCCATTTCCTTTCGTGGGCGCTAGGCCTACCCACACAAGTGAGGTACCATTTTTATTGAGAGACTTGGGGGAACGCTGGGTGGAAGGAAACTTGTGGTTCCTCTCAGATTCCAGAAATTTCTGTCACCGAAATGTGAGGAAAAAGTGTTTTTTTTCCGCCAAATTGTGAGGTTTGCAAAGGATTCCAGGTAACAGAAGCTGATCAGAGCCCCACAAGTCACCACATCTTGGATTCCCCTAAGTGTCTAGTTTTCAAAAATGCGCTGGTTTGCTAGGTTTCCTCAGGTGCAGGCTGTGCTAGAGGCCTAAATCCACAGGTAGGCACTTTGTTAAAAACACCTCTGTTTTCTATGAAAAAATGTGAGGTGTCCACGTTGTGTTTTGGGCTATTTTCTTTTGTGGGCGCTAGGCCTACCCACACAAGTGAGGTACCATTTTTATTGGGAGACTTGGGGGGACACTGGGTGGAAGGAAATTTGAGGCTCCTCTCAGATTCCAGAACTTTCTGTCACCGAAATGTGAGGAAAAAGTGTTTTTTTCACCAAATTGTGAGGTTTGCAAAGGATTCTGGGTAACAGAACCTGGTCTGAGCCCCACAAATCACCCCATCTTGGATTCCCCTAGGTGTCTAGTTTTCCAAAATGCACTGGTTTGCTAGGTGTCCCCAGGTGCCGGCTGAGCTAGAGGCCAAAATCCACAGGTAGGCACTTTGTAAAAAATATCTCTGTTTTCTGTGAAAAAATGTGATGTATCCACGTTGTGTTTTGGGCCATTTCCTTTCGTGGGCGCTAGGCCTACCCACACAAGTGAGGTACCATTTTTATCGGGAGACTTGGGGGAACGCCCGGTGGAAGGAACGTTGTGGTTCCTCACAGATTCCAGAACTTTCTGTCACCGAAATGTGAGGAAAAAGTATTTTTTTCGCCAAATTGTGAGATTTGCAAAGGATTCTGGGTAACAGAACTGATCAGAGCCCCAAAAGTCACCCTATCTTGGTTTCCCCTATGTGTCAAGTTTAAAAAAATGCGCTGGTTTGCTAGGTTTCCCCAGCTGCCGGCTTAGCTAGAGGCCAAAATCCACAGGTAGGCACTTTGTTAAAAACACCTCTGTTTTCTGTGAAAAAATGTGAGGTGTCCACGTTGTGTTTTGGGCTATTTTCTTTTGTGGGCGCTAGGCCTACCCACACAACTGAGGTACCATTTTTATTGGGAGACTTGGGGGGATGCTGGGTGGAAGGAAATTTGTGGCTCCTCTCAGATTCCAGAACTTTCTGTCACCGAAATGTGAGGAAAAAGTTTTTTTTTTGCCAGATTGTGAGGTTTGCAAAGGATTCCGGGTAACAGAAGCTGATCAGAGCCCTACAAGTCACCCCATCTTAGATTCCCATAGGTGTCTAGTTTTCAAAAATGAGCTGGTTTGCTAGGTTTCCCCAGGTGCCAGCTGTGCTAGAGGCCAAAATCCACTTTGTTAAAAACACCTCTGTTTTCTGTGAAAAAATGTGATGTGTCCACGTTGTGTTTTGGGCCATTTCCTTTCGTGGGCGCTAGGCCTACCCACACAAGTGAGGTACCATTTTTATTGGGAGACTTGGGGGAACGCTGGGTGGAAGGAAAGTTGTGGTTCCTCTCAGATTCCAGAACTTTCTGTCACCGAAATGTGACAAAAAAGTGTTTTTTTTCTCCAAATTTTGAGGTTTGCAAAAGATTCTGGGTAACAGAACCTGGTCAGAGCCCATAAGTCACCCCATCTTGGATTCCCCTGGGTGTCTAGTTTTCAAAAATTCGCTGGTTTGCTAGGTTTCCCTAGGTGTCGACTGAGCTAGAGGACAAAATCCACAGGTAGACACTTTCCAAAAAACACCTCTGTTTTCTGTGAAAAAATTTGAGGTGTCCACGTTGTGTTTTGGGCCATTTCCTTTCGTGGGCGCTAGGCCTACCAACACAAGTGAGGTACCATTTTTATTGGGAGACTTGGGGGAACGCCCGGTGGAAGGAAAGTTGTGGCTCCTCTCAGATTCCAGAACTTTCTGTCACCGAAATGTGAGGAAAAAGTGTTTTTTTCACCAAATTGTGAGGTTTGCAAAGGATTCTGGGTAACAGAATTGATCAGAGCCCCACAAGTCACCCCATCTTGGATTCCCCTACGTGTCTAGTTTTCAAAAATGCGCTGGTTTGCTAGGTTTCCCCAGGTGCCGGCTGTGCTAGAGGCCAAAATCCACAGGGAGGCACTTTGTTAAAAACACCTCTGTTTTCTGTGAAAAATTATGATGTGTCCACGTTGTGTTTTGGGCCATTTCCTTTCGTGGGCGCTAGGCCTACCCACACAAGTGAGGTACCATTTTTATTGGGAGACTTGGGGGGATGCTGGGTGGAAAGAAATTTGTGGCTCCTCTCAGATTCCAGAACCTTCTGTCAGTAAAATGTGAAAAAAAGTGTTTTTTTGGCCAAATTTTGAGGTTTGCAAAGGATTCTGGGTAACAGAACCTGGCCAGAGGCCCACAAGTCACACCATCTTGGATTCCCCTACGTGTCTAGCTTTCAAAAATTCGCTGGTTTGCTAGGTTTCCCTAGGTGTCAGCTGAGCTAGAGGCCAAAATCCACAGGTAGGCACTTTGCAAAAAACACCTCTGTTTTCTGTGAAAAAATGTGATGTGTCCACGTTGTGTTTTGGGCCATTTCCTTTCGTGGGCGCTAGGCCTACCCACACAAGTGAGGTACCATTTTTATTGAGAGACTTGGGGGAACGCTGGGTGGAAGGAAACTTGTGGTTCCTCTCAGATTCCAGAACTTTCTGTCACCGAAATGTGAGGAAAAAGTTTTTTTTTTGCCAGATTGTGAGGTTTGCAAAGGATTCCGGGTAACAGAAGCTGATCAGAGCCCTACAAGTCACCCCATCTTAGATTCCCATAGGTGTCTAGTTTTCAAAAATGAGCTGGTTTGCTAGGTTTCCCCAGGTGCCAGCTGTGCTAGAGGCCAAAATCCACTTTGTTAAAAACACCTCTGTTTTCTGTGAAAAAATGTGATGTGTCCACGTTGTGTTTTGGGCCATTTCCTTTCGTGGGCGCTAGGCCTACCCACACAAGTGAGGTACCATTTTTATTGGGAGACTTGGGGGAACGCTGGGTGGAAGGAAAGTTGTGGTTCCTCTCAGATTCCAGAACTTTCTGTCACCGAAATGTGACAAAAAAGTGTTTTTTTTCTCCAAATTTTGAGGTTTGCAAAAGATTCTGGGTAACAGAACCTGGTCAGAGCCCATAAGTCACCCCATCTTGGATTCCCCTGGGTGTCTAGTTTTCAAAAATTCGCTGGTTTGCTAGGTTTCCCTAGGTGTCGACTGAGCTAGAGGACAAAATCCACAGGTAGACACTTTCCAAAAAACACCTCTGTTTTCTGTGAAAAAATTTGAGGTGTCCACGTTGTGTTTTGGGCCATTTCCTTTCGTGGGCGCTAGGCCTACCAACACAAGTGAGGTACCATTTTTATTGGGAGACTTGGGGGAACGCCCGGTGGAAGGAAAGTTGTGGCTCCTCTCAGATTCCAGAACTTTCTGTCACCGAAATGTGAGGAAAAAGTTTTTTTTTTGCCAAATTGTGAGGTTTGCAAAGGATTCTGGGTAACAGAATTGATCAGAGCCCCACAAGTCACCCCATCTTGGATTCCCCTACGTGTCTAGTTTTAAAAAATGCGCTGGTTTGCTAGGTTTCCCCAGTTGCCGGCTTAGCTAGAGGCCAAAATCCACAGGTAGGCTCTTTGTTAAAAACACCTCTGTTTTCTGTGAAAAAATGTGATGTGTCCACGTTGTGTTTTGGGCTATTTTCTTTTGTGGATGCTAGGCCTACCCACACAAGTGAGGTACCATTTTTATTGGGAGACTTGGGGGGACGCTGGGTGGAAGGACATTTGTGGCTCATCTCAGATTCCAGAACTTTCTGTCACCGAAATGTGAGGAAAAAGTGTTTTTTTTTGCCAAATTGTGAGGTTTGCAAAGGATTCCGGGTAACAGAAGCTGATCAGAGCCCTACAAGTCACTGCATCTTGGATTCCCCTCGGTGTCTAGTTTTCAAAAATGCGCTGGTTTGCTAGGTTTCCCCAGGTGCCGGCTGTGCTAGAGGCCAAAATCCACAGGGAGGCACTTTGTTATAAACACCTCTGTTTTCTGTGAAATATTATGATGTGTCCACGTTGTGTTTTGGGCCATTTCCTTTCGTGGGCGCCCGGCTTACCCACACAAGTGAGGTACCATTTTTATTGGGAGACTTGGGGGGATGCTGGGTGGAAGGAAATTTGTGGCTCCTCTCAGATTCCAGAACCTTCTGTCACTAAAATGTGAATAAAAGTGTTTTTTTGGCCAAATTTTGAGGTTTGCAAAGGATTCTGGGTAACAGAACCTGGCCAGAGGCCCACAAGTCACACCATCTTGGATTCCCCTACGTGTCTAGCTTTAAAAAATTCGCTGGTTTGCTAGGTTTCCCTAGGTGTCAGCTGAGCTAGAGGCCAAAATCCACAGGTAGGCACTTTGCAAAAAACACCTCTGTTTTCTGTGAAAAAATGTGATGTGTCCACGTTGTGTTTTGGGCCATTTCCTTTCGTGGGCGCTAGGCCTACCCACACAAGTGAGGTACCATTTTTATTGAGAGACTTGGGGGAACGCTGGGTGGAAGGAAACTTGTGGTTCCTCTCAGATTCCAGAAATTTCTGTCACCGAAATGTGAGGAAAAAGTGTTTTTTTTCCGCCAAATTGTGAGGTTTGCAAAGGATTCCAGGTAACAGAAGCTGATCAGAGCCCCACAAGTCACCACATCTTGGATTCCCCTAAGTGTCTAGTTTTCAAAAATGCGCTGGTTTGCTAGGTTTCCCCAGGTGCAGGCTGTGCTAGAGGCCTAAATCCACAGGTAGACACTTTCCAAAAAACACCTCTGTTTTCTGTGAAAAAATTTGAGGTGTCCACGTTGTGTTTTGGGCCATTTCCTTTCGTGGGCGCTAGGCCTACCCACACAAGTGAGGTACCATTTTTATTGGGGGTCTTGGGGGAACGCTGGGTGGAAGGAAACTTGTGGTTCCTCTCAGATTCCAGAACTTTCTGTCACTGAAATGTGAGGAAAAAGTGTTTTTTTTTTCGCCAAATTGTGAGGTTTGCAAAGGATTCCGGCAAAGAGAACCTGGTCAGAGCCCCACAAGTCACCCCATCTTGGATTCTCCTGGATGTCTAGTTTTCAAAAATTCGCTGGTTTGCTATGTTTCCCTAGGTGTCGACAGAGCTTGAGGCCAAAATCCACAGGTAGACACTTTCCAAAAAACACCTCTGTTTTCTGTGAAAAAATGTGATATGTCCACGTTGTGTTTTGGGCTATTTTCTTTTGTGGACGCTAGGCCTACCCACACAAGTGATGTACCATTTTTATTGGGAGACTTGGGGGGACGCTGGGTGGAAGGACATTTGTGGCTCCTCTCAGATTCCAGAACTTTCTGTCACCGAAATGTGAGGAAAAAGTGTTTTTTTTTGCCAAATTGTGAGGTTTGCAAAGGATTCCGGGTAACAGAAGCTGATCAGAGCCCTACAAGTCACCGCATCTTGGATTCCACTAGGTGTCTAGTTTTCAAAAATGCGCTGGTTTGCTAGGTTTTCCCAGGTGCCGGCTGTGCTAGAGGCCAAAATCCACAGGGAGGCACTTTGTTAAAAACACCTCTGTTTTCTGTGAAAAAATGTGATGTGTCCACGTTGTGTTTTGGGCCATTTCCTTTCGTGGGCGCTAGGCCTACCAACACAAGTGAGGTACCATTTTTATTGGGAGACTTGGGGGAACGCTGGGTGGAAGGAAAGTTGTGGTTCCTCTCAGATTCCAGAACTTTCTGTCAACGAAATATGAGGAAAAAGTGTTTTATTTCTCCAAATTTTGAGGTTTGCAAAGGATTCTGGGTAACAGAACCTGGTCAGAGTCCCACAAGTCACCCCATCTTGGATTCCCCTGGGTGTCTAGTTTTCAAAAATTCACTGGTTTGCTAGGTTTCCCTAGGTATCGGCTGAGCTAGAGGCCAAAACCCACAGGTAGACACTTTCCAAAAAACACCTCTGTTTTCTGTGAAAAAATGTGATGTGTCCACGTTGTGTTTTGGGCCATTTCCTTTTGTGGGCGCTAGGCCTACCCACACAAGTGAGGTACCATTTTTATTGGGAGACTTGGGGGAACGCTGGGTGGAAGGAAAGTTGTGGCTCCTCTGAGATTCCAGAACCTTCTGTCACTAAAATGTGAATAAAAGTGTTTTTTTGGCCAAATTTTGAGGTTTGCAAAGGATTCTGGGTAACAGAACCTGGCCAGAGCCCCACAAGTCACCCCATCTAGGATTCCCCTGTGTGTCTAGCTTTCAAAAATGCACTGCTTTGCTAGGTTTCCCCAGGTGCTGGCTGAGCTAGAGGCCAAAATCCACAGGTAGGCACTTTGCAAAAAACACCTCTGTTTTCTGTGAAAAAATGTGATGTGTCCATGTTGTGTTTTGGGCCATTTCCTTTCGTGGGCTCTAGGCCTACCCACACAAGTGAGGTACAAGTTTTATTGGGAGACTTGGGGGAACGCTGGGTGGAAGGAAAGTTGTTGTTCTTCTCAGATTCCAGTACTTTCTGTGACCGAAATGTGGGGAAAAAGTGTATTTTTTTCTCCAAATTTTGAGGTTTGCAAAGGATTCTGGGTAACAGAACCTGGTCAGAGCCCCACAAGTCACCCCATCTTGGATTCCCCTAGGTGTCTAGTTTTAAAAAATGCACTGGGTTGCTAGGTTTCCCCAGGTGCCGGCTGATCTAGAGGCCAAAATCCACAGGTAGGCACTTTGTAAAAAACACCTCTGTTTTCTGTGAAAAAATTTGATTTATCCACGTTGTGTTTTGGTCCATTTCCTTTCGTGGGTGCTAGGCCTACCCACACAAGTGAGGTGCCATTTTTATCGGGAGACTTGGGGGAACGCCCGGTGGAAGGAAACTTGTGGCTCCTCTCAGATTCCAGAACTTTCTGTCACCGAATTGTGAGGAAAAAGTGTTTCTTTCTCCAAATTTTGAGGTTTGCAAAGGATTCTGAGTAACAGAACTGATCAGAGCCCCACAAATCACCCCATCTTGGATTCCCCTACGTGTCTAGTTTTAAAAAATGTGCTGGTTTGCTAGGTTTCCCCAGTTGCCAGCTTAGCTAGAGGCCAAAATCCACAGGTGGCACTTTGTAAAAAACACCTCTGTTTTGTGTGAAAAAATGTGATGTGTCCACGCTGTGTTTTGGGCCATTTCCTTTCGTGGGCGCTAGGCCTACCCACACAAGTGAGGTACCATTTTTATCGGGAGACTTGGGGGAACGCCCGGTGGAAGGAAACTTGTGGCTCCTCTCAGATTCCAGAACTTACTGTCACCGAAATGTGAGGAAAAAGTGTTTTTTTCACCAAATTGTGAGGTTTGCAAAGGATTCTGGGTAACAGAACTGATCAGAGCCCCACAAGTCACACCATCTCGGATTCCCCTACGTGTCTAGTTTTAAAAAATGCGCTGCGTGGCTAGGTTTCCCCAGTTGCAGGCTTAGCTAGAGGCCAAAATCCACAGGTAGGCACTTTGCAAAAAACACCTCTGTTTTCTGTGAAAAAATGTGATGTGCCCAGTTGTGTTTTGGGCCATTTCCTTTCGTGGGCGCTAGGCCTACCCACACAAGTGAGGTACCATTTTTATTGGGAGACTTGGGGGAACGCTGGGTGGATGGAAAGTTGTGGTTGCTCTCAGATTCCAGAACTTTCTGTCACCGGAATGTGAGGAAAAATTATTTTTTTTCTCCAAATTTTGAGGTTTGCAAAGGATTCTGGGTAACAGAACCTGGTCTGAGCCCCACAAATCACCCCATCTTGGATTCCCCTAGGTGTCTAGTTTTCCGAAATGCGCTGGTTTGCTAGGTGTCCCCAGGTGCCCGCTGAGCTAGAGGCCAAAATCCACAGGTAGGCACTTTGTAAAAAATACCTCTGTTTTCTGTGAAAAAATGTGATGTATCCACGTTGTGTTTTGGGCCATTTCCTTTCGTGGGCGCTAGGCCTACCCACACAAGTGAGGTACCATTTTTATTGAGAGACTTGGGGGAACGCTGGGTGGAAGGAAACTTGTGGTTCCTCTCAGATTCCAGAAATTTCTGTCACCGAAATGTGAGGAAAAAGTGTTTTTTTTCCACCAAATTGTGAGGTTTGCAAAGGATTCCAGGTAACAGAAGCTGATCAGAGCCCCACAAGTCACCACATCTTGGATTCCCCTAAGTGTCTAGTTTTCAGAAATGCGCTGGTTTGCTAGGTTTCCCCAGGTGCAGGCTGTGCTTGAGGCCTAAATCCACAGGTAGGCACTTTGTTAAAAACACCTCTGTTTTCTGTGAAAAAATGTGAGGTGTCCACGTTGTGTTTTGGGCTATTTTCTTTTGTGGGCGCTAGGCCTACCCACACAAGTGAGGTACCATTTTTATTGGGAGACTTGGGGGGACGCTGGGTGGAAGGAAATTTGAGGCTCCTCTCAGATTCCAGAACTTTCCGTCACCGAAATGTGAGGAAAAAGTGTTTTTTTCACCAAATTGTGAGGTTTGCAAAGGATTCTGGGTAACAGAACCTGGTCTGAGCCCCACAAATCACCCATCTTGGATTCCCCTAGGTGTCTAGTTTTCCGAAATGCGCTGGTTTGCTAGGTGTCCCCAGGTGCCGGCTGAGCTAGAGGCCAAAATCCATAGGTAGGCACTTTGTAAAAAATACCTCTGTTTTCTGTGAAAAAATGTGATGTATCCACGTTGTGTTTTGGGCCATTTCCTTTCGTGGGCGCTAGGCCTACCCACACGAGTGAGGTACCATTTTTATCGGGAGACTTGGGGGAACGCCCGGTGGAAGGAAAGTTGTGGCTCCTCTCAGATTCCAGAACTTTCTGTCACCGAAATGTGAGGAAAAAGTGTTTTTTTCGCCAAATTGTGAGGTTTGCAAAGGATTCTGGGTAACAGAACTGATCAGAGCCCCACAAGTCACCCCATCTTGGATTCCCCTACGTGTCTAGTTTTAAAAAATGCGCTGGTTTGCTAGGTTTCCCCAGTTGCCAGCTTAGCTAGAGGCCAAAATCCACAGGTAGGCACTTTGTTAAAAACACCTCTGTTTTCTGTGAAAAAATGTGATGTGTCCACGTTGTGTTTTGGGCCATTTCCTTTCGTGGGCGCTAGGCCTAACCACACAAGTGAGGTACCATTTTTATTGGGAGACTTGGGGGAACGCTGGGTGGAAGGAAATCTGTGGTTCCTCTCAGATTCCAGAACTTTCTGTCACCGAAATGTGACAAAAAAGTGTTTTTTTTCTCCAAATTTTGAGGTTTGCAAAAGATTCTCGGTAACAGAACCTGGTCAGAGCCACAAGTCACCCCATCTTGGATTCCCCTGGGTGTCTAGTTTTCAAAAATTCGCTGGTTTTCTAGGTTTCCCTAGGTGTCAGCTGAGCTAGAGGCCAAAATCCACAGGTAGGCACTTTGCAAAAAACACCTCTGTTTTCTGTGAAAAAATGTGATGTGTCCACGTTGTGTTTTGGGCCATTTCCTTTTGTGGGCGCTAGGCCTACCCACACAAGTGAGGTACCATTTTTATTGAGAGACTTGGGGGAACGCTGGGTGGAAGGAAACTTGTGGTTGCTCTCAGATTCCAGAACTTTCTGTCACCGGAATGTGAGGAAAAAGTATTTTTTTTCTCCAAATTTTGAGGTTTGCAAAGGATTCTGGGTAACAGAACCTGGTCTGAGCCCCACAAATCACCCCATCTTGGATTCCCCTAGGTGTCTAGTTTTCCGAAATGCGCTGGTTTGCTAGGTGTCCCCAGGTGCCGGCTGAGCTAGAGGCCAAAATCCACAGGTAGGCACTTTGTAAAAAATACCTCTGTTTTCTGTGAAAAAATGTGATGTATCCACGTTGTGTTTTGGGCCATTTTCTTTCGTGGGCGCTAGGCCTACCCACACAAGTGAGGTACCATTTTTATTGAGAGACTTGGGGGAACGCTGGGTGGAAGGAAACTTGTGGTTCCTCTCAGATTCCAGAAATTTCTGTCACCGAAATGTGAGGAAAAAGTGTTTTTTTTCCACCAAATTGTGAGGTTTGCAAAGGATTCCAGGTAACAGAAGCTGATCAGAGCCCCACAAGTCACCACATCTTGGATTCCCCTAAGTGTCTAGTTTTCAGAAATGCGCTGGTTTGCTAGGTTTCCCCAGGTGCAGGCTGTGCTTGAGGCCTAAATCCACAGGTAGGCACTTTGTTAAAAACACCTCTGTTTTCTGTGAAAAAATGTGAGGTGTCCACGTTGTGTTTTGGGCTATTTTCTTTTGTGGGCGCTAGGCCTACCCACACAAGTGAGGTACCATTTTTATTGGGAGACTTGGGGGGACGCTGGGTGGAAGGAAATTTGAGGCTCCTCTCAGATTCCAGAACTTTCCGTCACCGAAATGTGAGGAAAAAGTGTTTTTTTCACCAAATTGTGAGGTTTGCAAAGGATTCTGGGTAACAGAACCTGGTCTGAGCCCCACAAATCACCCCATCTTGGATTCCCCTAGGTGTCTAGTTTTCCGAAATGCGCTGGTTTGCTAGGTGTCCCCACGTGCCGGCTGAGCTAGAGGCCAAAATCCATAGGTAGGCACTTTGTAAAAAATACCTCTGTTTTCTGTGAAAAAATGTGATGTATCCACGTTGTGTTTTGGGCCATTTCCTTTCGTGGGCGCTAGGCCTACCCACACGAGTGAGGTACCATTTTTATCGGGAGACTTGGGGGAACGCCCGGTGGAAGGAAAGTTGTGGCTCCTCTCAGATTCCAGAACTTTCTGTCACCGAAATGTGAGGAAAAAGTGTTTTTTTCGCCAAATTGTGAGGTTTGCAAAGGATTCTGGGTAACAGAACTGATCAGAGCCCCACAAGTCACCCCATCTTGGATTCCCCTACGTGTCTAGTTTTAAAAAATGCGCTGGTTTGCTAGGTTTCCCCAGTTGCCGGCTTAGCTAGAGGCCAAAATCCACAGGTAGGCTCTTTGTTAAAAACACCTCTGTTTTCTGTGAAAAAATGTGATGTGTCCACATTGTGTTTTGGGCTATTTTCTTTTGTGGATGCTAGTCCTACCCACACAAGTGAGGTACCATTTTTATTGGGAGACTTGGGGGGACGCTGGGTGGAAGGACATTTGTGGCTCATCTCAGATTCCAGAACTTTCTGTCACCGAAATGTGAGGAAAAAGTGTTTTTTTTTGCCAAATTGTGAGGTTTGCAAAGGATTCCGGGTAACAGAAGCTGATCAGAGCCCTACAAGTCACTGCATCTTGGATTCCCCTCGGTGTCTAGTTTTCAAAAATGCGCTGGTTTGCTAGGTTTCCCCAGGTGCCGGCTGTGCTAGAGGCCAAAATCCACAGGGAGGCACTTTGTTAAAAACACCTCTGTTTTCTGTGAAAAATTATGATGTGTCCACGTTGTGTTTTGGGCCATTTCCTTTCGTGGGCACCCGGCTTACCCACACAAGTGAGGTACCATTTTTATTGGGAGACTTGGGGGGATGCTGGGTGGAAGGAAATTTGTGGCTCCTCTCAGATTCCAGAACCTTCTGTCACTAAAATGTGAATAAAAGTGTTTTTTTGGCCAAATTTTGAGGTTTGCAAAGGATTCTGGGTAACAGAACCTGGCCAGAGGCCCACAAGTCACACCATCTTGGATTCCCCTACGTGTCTAGCTTTAAAAAATTCGCTGGTTTGCTAGGTTTCCCTAGGTGTCAGCTGAGCTAGAGGCCAAAATCCACAGGTAGGCACTTTGCAAAAAACACCTCTGTTTTCTGTGAAAAAATGTGATGTGTCCACGTTGTGTTTTGGGCCATTTCCTTTCGTGGGCGCTAGGCCTACCCACACAAGTGAGGTACCATTTTTATTGAGAGACTTGGGGGAACGCTGGGTGGAAGGAAACTTGTGGTTCCTCTCAGATTCCAGAAATTTCTGTCACCGAAATGTGAGGAAAAAGTGTTTTTTTTCCGCCAAATTGTGAGGTTTGCAAAGGATTCCAGGTAACAGAAGCTGATCAGAGCCCCACAAGTCACCACATCTTGGATTCCCCTAAGTGTCTAGTTTTCAAAAATGCGCTGGTTTGCTAGGTTTCCCCAGGTGCAGGCTGTGCTAGAGGCCAAAATCCACAGGTAGGCACTTTGCAAAAAACACCTCTGTTTTCTGTGAAAAAATGTGATGTGTCCACGTTGTGTTTTGGGCCATTTCCTTTCGTGGGCGCTAGGCCTACCCACACAAGTGAGGTACCATTTTTATTGAGAGACTTGGGGGAACGCTGGGTGGAAGGAAACTTGTGGTTCCTCTCAGATTCCAGAAATTTCTGTCACCGAAATGTGAGGAAAAAGTGTTTTTTTTCCGCCAAATTGTGAGGTTTGCAAGGGATTCCAGGTAACAGAAGCTGATCAGAGCCCCACAAGTCACCACATCTTGGATTCCCCTAAGTGTCTAGTTTTCAAAAATGCGCTGGTTTGCTAGGTTTCCCCAGGTGCAGGCTGTGCTAGAGGCCTAAATCCACAGGTAGACACTTTCCAAAAAACACCTCTGTTTTCTGTGAAAAAATTTGAGGTGTCCACGTTGTGTTTTGGGCCATTTCCTTTCGTGGGCGCTAGGCCTACCCACACAAGTGAGGTACCATTTTTATTGGGGGTCTTGGGGGAACGCTGGGTGGAAGGAAACTTGTGGTTCCTCTCAGATTCCAGAACTTTCTGTCACTGAAATGTGAGGAAAAAGTGTTTTTTTTTCCGCCAAATTGTGAGGTTTGCAAAGGATTCCGGCAAACAGAACCTGGTCAGAGCCCCACAAGTCACCCCATCTTAGATTCTCCTGGATGTCTAGTTTTCAAAAATTCGCTGGTTTGCTATGTTTCCCTAGGTGTCGACAGAGCTTGAGGCCAAAATCCACAGGTAGACACTTTCCAAAAAACACCTCTGTTTTCTGTGAAAAAATGTGATATGTCCACGTTGTGTTTTGGGCTATTTTCTTTTGTGGACGCTAGGCCTACCCACACAAGTGAGGTACCATTTTTATTGGGAGACTTGGGGGGACGCTGGGTGGAAGGACATTTGTGGCTCCTCTCAGATTCCAGAACTTTCTGTCACCGAAATGTGAGGAAAAAGTGTTTTTTTTTGCCAAATTGTGAGGTTTGCAAAGGATTCCGGGTAACAGAAGCTGATCAGAGCCCTACAAGTCACCGCATCTTGGATTCCACTAGGTGTCTAGTTTTCAAAAATGCGCTGGTTTGCTAGGTTTTCCCAGGTGCCGGCTGTGCTAGAGGCCAAAATCCACAGGGAGGCACTTTGTGAAAAACACCTCTGTTTTCTGTGAAAAAATGTGATGTGTCCACGTTGTGTTTTGGGCCATTTCCTTTCGTGGGCGCTAGGCCTACCAACACAAGTGAGGTACCATTTTTATTGGGAGACTTGGGGGAACGCTGGGTGGAAGGAAAGTTGTGGTTCCTCTCAGATTCCAGAACTTTCTGTCAACGAAATATGAGGAAAAAGTGTTTTATTTCTCCAAATTTTGAGGTTTGCAAAGGATTCTGGGTAACAGAACCTGGTCAGAGTCCCACAAGTCACCCCATCTTGGATTCCCCTGGGTGTCTAGTTTTCAAAAATTCACTGGTTTGCTAGGTTTCCCTAGGTATCGGCTGAGCTAGAGGCCATAATCCACAGGTAGACACTTTCCAAAAAACACCTCTGTTTTCTGTGAAAAAATGTGATGTGTCCACGTTGTGTTTTGGGCCATTTCCTTTTGTGGGCGCTAGGCCTACCCACACAAGTGAGGTACCATTTTTATTGGGAGACTTGGGGGAACGCTGGGTGGAAGGAAAGTTGTGGCTCCTCTCAGATTCCAGAACCTTCTGTCACTAAAATGTGAATAAAAGTGTTTTTTTGGCCAAATTTTGAGGTTTGCAAAGGATTCTGGGTAACAGAACCTGGCCAGAGCCCCACAAGTCACCCCATCTAGGATTCCCCTGTGTGTCTAGCTTTCAAAAATGCACTGCTTTGCTAGGTTTCCCCAGGTGCTGGCTGAGCTAGAGGCCAAAATCCACAGGTAGGCACTTTGCAAAAAACACCTCTGTTTTCTGTGAAAAAATGTGATGTGTCCATGTTGTGTTTTGGGCCATTTCCTTTCGTGGGCTCTAGGCCTACCCACACAAGTGAGGTACAAGTTTTATTGGGAGACTTGGGGGAACGCTGGGTGGAAGGAAAGTTGTTGTTCTTCTCAGATTCCAGTACTTTCTGTGACCGAAATGTGGGGAAAAAGTGTATTTTTTTCTCCAAATTTTGAGGTTTGCAAAGGATTCTGGGTAACAGAACCTGGTCAGAGCCCCACAAGTCACCCCATCTTGGATTCCCCTAGGTGTCTAGTTTTAAAAAATGCACTGGGTTGCTCGGTTTCCCCAGGTGCCGGCTGATCTAGAGGCCAAAATCCACAGGTAGGCACTTTGTAAAAAACACCTCTGTTTTCTGTGAAAAAATGTGATTTATCCACGTTGTGTTTTGGTCCATTTCCTTTCGTGGGTGCTAGGCCTACCCACACAAGTGAGGTGCCATTTTTATCGGGAGACTTGGGGGAACGCCCGGGCGAAGGAAACTTGTGGCTCCTCTCAGATTCCAGAACTTTCTGTCACCGAATTGTGAGGAAAAAGTGTTTCTTTCTCCAAATTTTGAGGTTTGCAAAGGATTCTGAGTAACAGAACTGATCAGAGCCCCACAAATCACCCCATCTTGGATTCCCCTACGTGTCTAGTTTTAAAAAATGCGCTGGTTTGCTAGGTTTCCCCAGTTGCCGGCTTAGCTAGAGGCCAAAATCCACAGGTGGCACTTTGTAAAAAACACCTCTGTTTTGTGTGAAAAAATGTGATGTGTCCACGCTGTGTTTTGGGCCATTTCCTTTCGTGGGCGCTAGGCCTACCCACACAAGTGAGGTACCATTTTTATCGGGAGACTTGGGGGAACGCCCGGTGGAAGGAAACTTGTGGCTCCTCTCAGATTCCAGAACTTACTGTCACCGAAATGTGAGGAAAAAGTGTTTTTTTCACCAAATTGTGAGGTTTGCAAAGGATTCTGGGTAACAGAACTGATCAGAGCCCCACAAGTCACACCATCTCGGATTCCCCTACGTGTCTAGTTTTAAAAAATGCGCTGCGTGGCTAGGTTTCCCCAGTTGCCGGCTTAGCTAGAGGCCAAAATCCACAGGTAGGCACTTTGCAAAAAACACCTCTGTTTTCTGTGAAAAAATGTGATGTGCCCAGTTGTGTTTTGGGCCATTTCCTTTCGTGGGCGCTAGGCCTACCCACACAAGTGAGGTACCATTTTTATTGGGAGACTTGGGGGAACGCTGGGTGGATGGAAAGTTGTGGTTGCTCTCAGATTCCAGAACTTTCTGTCACCGGAATGTGAGGAAAAATTATTTTTTTTCTCCAAATTTTGAGGTTTGCAAAGGATTCTGGGTAACAGAACCTGGTCTGAGCCCCACAAATCACCCCATCTTGGATTCCCCTAGGTGTCTAGTTTTCCGAAATGCGCTGTTTTGCTAGGTGTCCCCAGGTGCCGGCTGAGCTAGAGGCCAAAATCCACAGGTAGGCACTTTGTAAAAAATACCTCTGTTTTCTGTGAAAAAATGTGATGTATCCACGTTGTGTTTTGGGCCATTTCCTTTCGTGGGCGCTAGGCCTACCCACACAAGTGAGGTACCATTTTTATTGAGAGACTTGGGGGAACGCTGGGTGGAAGGAAACTTGTGGTTCCTCTCAGATTCCAGAAATTTCTGTCACCGAAATGTGAGGAAAAAGTGTTTTTTTTCCACCAAATTGTGAGGTTTGCAAAGGATTCCAGGTAACAGAAGCTGATCAGAGCCCCACAAGTCACCACATCTTGGATTCCCCTAAGTGTCTAGTTTTCAGAAATGCGCTGGTTTGCTAGGTTTCCCCAGGTGCAGGCTGTGCTTGAGGCCTAAATCCACAGGTAGGCACTTTATTAAAAACACCTCTGTTTTCTGTGAAAAAATGTGAGGTGTCCACGTTGTGTTTTGGGCTATTTTCTTTTGTGGGCGCTAGGCCTACCCACACAAGTGAGGTACCATTTTTATTGGGAGACTTGGGGGGACGCTGGGTGGAAGGAAATTTGAGGCTCCTCTCAGATTCCAGAACTTTCCGTCACCGAAATGTGAGGAAAAAGTGTTTTTTTCACCAAATTGTGAGGTTTGCAAAGGATTCTGGGTAACAGAACCTGGTCTGAGCCCCACAAATCACCCCATCTTGGATTCCCCTAGGTGTCTAGTTTTCCGAAATGCGCTGGTTTGCTAGGTGTCCCCAGGTGCCGGCTGAGCTAGAGGCCAAAATCCATAGGTAGGCACTTTGTAAAAAATACCTCTGTTTTCTGTGAAAAAATGTGATGTATCCACGTTGTGTTTTGGGCCATTTCCTTTCGTGGGCGTTAGGCCTACCCACACGAGTGAGGTACCATTTTTATCGGGAGACTTGGGGGAACGCCCGGTGGAAGGAAAGTTGTGGCTCCTCTCAGATTCCAGAACTTTCTGTCACCGAAATGTGAGGAAAAAGTGTTTTTTTCGCCAAATTGTGAGGTTTGCAAAGGATTCTGGGTAACAGAACTGATCAGAGCCCCACAAGTCACCCCATCTTGGATTCCCCTACGTGTCTAGTTTTAAAAAATGCGCTGGTTTGCTAGGTTTCCCCAGTTGCCAGCTTAGCTAGAGGCCAAAATCCACAGGTAGGCACTTTGTTAAAAACACCTCTGTTTTCTGTGAAAAAATGTGATGTGTCCACGTTGTGTTTGGGGCCATTTCCTTTCGTGGGCGCTAGGCCTAACCACACAAGTGAGGTACCATTTTTATTGGGAGACTTGGGGGAACGCTGGGTGGAAGGAAATATGTGGTTCCTCTCAGATTCCAGAACTTTCTGTCACCGAAATGTGACAAAAAAGTGTTTTTTTTCTCCAAATTTTGAGGTTTGCAAAAGATTCTCGGTAACAGAACCTGGTCAGAGCCACAAGTCACCCCATCTTGGATTCCCCTGGGTGTCTAGTTTTCAAAAATTCGCTGGTTTTCTAGGTTTCCCTAGGTGTCAGCTGAGCTAGAGGCCAAAATCCACAGGTAGGCACTTTGCAAAAAACACCTCTGTTTTCTGTGAAAAAATGTGATGTGTCCACGTTGTGTTTTGGGCCATTTCCTTTTGTGGGCGCTAGGCCTACCCACACAAGTGAGGTACCATTTTTATTGAGAGACTTGGGGGAACGCTGGGTGGAAGGAAACTTGTGGTTGCTCTCAGATTCCAGAACTTTCTGTCACCGGAATGTGAGGAAAAAGTATTTTTTTTCTCCAAATTTTGAGGTTTGCAAAGGATTCTGGGTAACAGAACCTGGTCTGAGCCCCACAAATCACCCCATATTGGATTCCCCTAGGTGTCTAGTTTTCCGAAATGCGCTGGTTTGCTAGGTGTCCCCAGGTGCCGGCTGAGCTAGAGGCCAAAATCCACAGGTACGCACTTTGTAAAAAATACCTCTGTTTTCTGTGAAAAAATGTGATGTATCCACGTTGTGTTTTGGGCCATTTTCTTTCGTGGGCGCTAGGCCTACCCACACAAGTGAGGTACCATTTTTATTGAGAGACTTGGGGGAACGCTGGGTGGAAGGAAACTTGTGGTTCCTCTCAGATTCCAGAAATTTCTGTCACCGAAATGTGAGGAAAAAGTGTTTTTTTTCCACCAAATTGTGAGGTTTGCAAAGGATTCCAGGTAACAGAAGCTGATCAGAGCCCCACAAGTCACCACATCTTGGATTCCCCTAAGTGTCTAGTTTTCAGAAATGCGCTGGTTTGCTAGGTTTCCCCAGGTGCAGGCTGTGCTTGAGGCCTAAATCCACAGGTAGGCACTTTGTTAAAAACACCTCTGTTTTCTGTGAAAAAATGTGAGGTGTCCACGTTGTGTTTTGGGCTATTTTCTTTTGTGGGCGCTAGGCCTACCCACACAAGTGAGGTACCATTTTTATTGGGAGACTTGGGGGGACGCTGGGTGGAAGGAAATTTGAGGCTCCTCTCAGATTCCAGAACTTTCCGTCACCGAAATGTGAGGAAAAAGTGTTTTTTTCACCAAATTGTGAGGTTTGCAAAGGATTCTGGGTAACAGAACCTGGTCTGAGCCCCACAAATCACCCCATCTTGGATTCCCCTAGGTGTCTAGTTTTCCGAAATGCGCTGGTTTGCTAGGTGTCCCCACGTGCCGGCTGAGCTAGAGGCCAAAATCCATAGGTAGGCACTTTGTAAAAAATACCTCTGTTTTCTGTGAAAAAATGTGATGTATCCACGTTGTGTTTTGGGCCATTTCCTTTCGTGGGCGCTAGGCCTACCCACACGAGTGAGGTACCATTTTTATCGGGAGACTTGGGGGAACGCCCGGTGGAAGGAAAGTTGTGGCTCCTCTCAGATTCCAGAACTTTCTGTCACCGAAATGTGAGGAAAAAGTGTTTTTTTCGCCAAATTGTGAGGTTTGCAAAGGATTCTGGGTAACAGAACTGATCAGAGCCCCACAAGTCACCCCATCTTGGATTCCCCTACGTGTCTAGTTTTAAAAAATGCGCTGGTTTGCTAGGTTTCCCCAGTTGCCAGCTTAGCTAGAGGCCAAAATCCACAGGTAGGCACTTTGTTAAAAACACCTCTGTTTTCTGTGAAAAAATGTGATGTGTCCACGTTGTGTTTTGGGCCATTTCCTTTCGTGGGCGCTAGGCCTAACCACACAAGTGAGGTACCATTTTTATTGGGAGACTTGGGGGAACGCTGGGTGGAAGGAAATCTGTGGTTCCTCTCAGATTCCAGAACTTTCTGTCACCGAAATGTGACAAAAAAGTGTTTTTTTTCTCCAAATTTTGAGGTTTGCAAAAGATTCTCGGTAACAGAACCTGGTCAGAGCCCACAAGTCACCCCATCTTGGATTCCCCTGGGTGTCTAGTTTTCAAAAATTCGCTGGTTTTCTAGGTTTCCCTAGGTGTCAGCTGAGCTAGAGGCCAAAATCCACAGGTAGGCACTTTGCAAAAAACACCTCTGTTTTCTGTGAAAAAATGTGATGTGTCCACGTTGTGTTTTGGGCCATTTCCTTTCGTGGGCGCTAGGCCTACCCACACAAGTGAGGTACCATTTTTATTGAGAGACTTGGGGGAACGCTGGGTGGAAGGAAACTTGTGGTTCCTCTCAGATTCCAGAAATTTCTGTCACCGGAATGTGAGGAAAAAGTTTTTTTTTTCCACCAAATTGTGAGGTTTGCAAAGGATTCCAGGTAACAGAAGCTGATCAGAGCCCCACAAGTCACCACATCTTGGATTCCCCAAAGTGTCTAGTTTTCAAAAATGCACTGGTTTGCTAGGTTTCCCCAGGTGCAGGCTGTGCTAGAGGCCTAAATCCACAGGTAGGCACTTTGCTAAAAACACCTCTGTTTTCTGTGAAATAATGTGAGGTGTCCACGTTGTGTTTTGGGCTATTTTCTTTTGTGGGCGCTAGGCCTAGCCACACAAGTGAGGTACGATTTTTATTGGGAGACTTGGGGGGACGCTGGGTGGAAGGAAATTTGAGACTCCTCTCAGATTCCAGAACTTTCTGTCACCGAAATGTGAGGAAAAAGTGTTTTTTTCACCAAATTGTGAGGTTTGCAAAGGATTCTGGGTAACAGAACCTGGTCTGAGCCCCACAAATCACCCCATCTTGGATTCCCCTAGGTGTCTAGTTTTCCAAAATGCACTGGTTTGCTTGGTGTCCCCAGGTGCCGGCTGAGCTAGAGGCCAAAATCCACAGGTAGGCACTTTGTAAAAAATACCTCTGTTTTCTGTGAAAAAATGTGATGTATCCACGTTGTGTTTTGGGCCATTTCCTTTCGTGGGCGCTAGGCCTACCCACACAAGTGAGGTACCATTTTTATCGGGAGACTTGGGGGAACGCCCGGTGGAAGGAAAGTTGTGGCTCCTCTCAGATTCCAGAACTTTCTGTCACCGAAATGTGAGGAAAAAGTGTTTGTTTCGCCAAATTGTGAGGTTTGCAAAGGATTCTGGGTAACAGAACTGATCAGAGCCCCACAAGTCACCCCATCATGGATTCCCCTACTTGTCTAGTTTTAAAAAATGCGCTGGTTTGCTAGGTTTCCCCAGTTGCCGGCTTAGCTAGAGGCCAAAATCCAAAGGTAGGCACTTTGTTAAAAACACATGTTTTCTGTGAAAAAATGTGAGGTGTCCACGTTGTGTTTTGGGCTATTTTCTTTTGTGGGCGCTAGGCCTACCCACACAACTGAGGTACTATTTTTATTGGGAGACTTGGGGGGACGCTGGGTGGAAGGAAATTTGAGGCTCCTCTCAGATTCCAGAACTTTCTGTCACCGAAATGTGAGGAAAAAGTGTTTTTTTTTGCCAGATTGTGAGGTTTGCAAAGGATTCCGGGTAACAGAAGTTGATCAGAGCCCTACAAGTCACCCCATCTTGGATTCCCATAGGTGTCTAGTTTTCAAAAATGCGCTGGTTTGCTAGGTTTCCCCAGGTGCCAGCTGTGCTAGAGGCCAAAATCCACAGGGAGGCACTTTGTTAAAAACACCTCTGTTTTCTGTGAAAAAATGTGATGTGTCCATGTTGTGTTTTGGGCCATTTCCTTTCGTGGGCGCTAGGCCTACCCACACAAGTGAGGTACCATTTTTATTGGGAGACTTGGGGGAACGCTGGGTGGAAGGAAAGTTGTGGTTCCTCTCAGATTCCAGAACTTTCTGTCACCGAAATATGACAAAAAAGTGTTTTTTTTCTCCAAATTTTGAGGTTTGCAAAAGATTCTGGGTAACAGAACCTGGTCAGAGCCCACAAGTCACCCCATCTTGGATTCCCCTGGGTGTCTAGTTTTCAAAAATTCGCTGGTTTGCTAGGTTTCCCTAGGTGCCGACTGAGCTAGAGGCCAAAATCCACAGGTAGACACTTTCCAAAAAACACCTCTGTTTTCTGTGAAAAAATTTGAGGTGTCTATGTTGTGTTTTGGGCCTTTTCCTTTCGTGGGCGCTAGGCCTACCCACACAAGTGAGGTACCATTTTTATTGGGGGTCTTGGGGGAACGCTGGGTGGAAGGAAACTTGTGGTTCCTCTCAGATTCCGGAACTTTCTGTCACTGAAATGTGAGGAAAAAGTGTTTTTTTTTCGCCAAATTGTGAGGTTTGCAAAGGATTCCGGCTAACAGAACCTGGTCAGAGCCCCACAAGTCACCCCATCTTGGATTCTCCTGGGTGTCTAGTTTTCAAAAATTCGCTGGTTTGCTAGAATTCCCTAGGTGTCGACAGAGCTAGAGGCCAAAACCCACAGGTAGACACTTTCCAAAAAACACCTCTGTTTTCTGTGAAAAAAATGTGATGTGTCCACGTTGTGTTTTGGGCTATTTTCTTTTGTGGACGCTAGGCCTACCCACACAAGTGAGGTACCATTTTTATTGGGAGACTTGGGGGGAAGCTGGGTGGAAGGACATTTGTGGCTCCTCTCAGATTCCAGAACTTTCTGTCACCGAAATGTGAGGAAAAAGTGTTTTTTTTTGCCAAATTGTGAGGTTTGCAAAGGATTCCGGGTAACAGAAGCTGATCAGAGCGCTACAAGTCACCGCATCTTGGATTCCCCTCGGTGTCTAGTTTTCAAAAATGCGCTGGTTTGCTAGGTTTCCCCAGGTGCCGGCTGTGCTAGAGGCCAAAATCCACAGGGAGGCACTTTGTTAAAAACACCTCTGTTTTCTGTGAAAAATTATGATGTGTCCACGTTGTGTTTTGGGCCATTTCCTTTCGTGGGCGCTAGGCCTACCCACACAAGTGAGGTACCATTTTTATTGGGAGACTTAGGGGGATGCTGGGTGGAAGGAAATTTGTGGCTCCTCTCAGATTCCAAAACCTTCTGTCACTGAAATGTGAATAAAAGTGTTTTTTTGGCCAAATTTTGAGGTTTGCAAAGGATTCTGGGTAACAGAACCTGGCCAGAGCCCCACAAGTCACCCCATCTTGGATTCCCCTACGTGTCTAGCTTTCAAAAATTCGCTGGTTTGCTAGGTTTCCCTAGGTGTCAGCTGATCTAGAGGCCAAAATCCACAGGTAGGCACTTTGCAAAAAACACCTCTGTTTTCTGTGAAAAAAATGTGATGTGTCCACGTTGTGTTTTGGGCCATTTCCTTTCGTGGGCGCTAGGCCTACCCACACAAGTGAGGTACCATTTTTATTGGGGGTCTTGGGGGAACGCTGGGTGGAAGGAAACTTGTGGTTCCTCTCAGATTCCGGAACTTTCTGTCACTGAAATGTGATGAAAAAGTGTTTTTTTTCGCCAAATTGTGAGGTTTGCAAAGGATTCCGGCTAACAGAACCTGGTCAAAGCCCCACAAGTCACCCCATCTTGGATTCTCCTGGGTGTCTAGTTTTCAAAAATTCGCTGGTTTGCTAGGATTCCCTAGGTGTCGACAGAGCTAGAGGCCAAAACCCACAGGTAGACACTTTCCAAAAAACACCTCTGTTTTCTGTGAAAAAAATGTGATGTGTCCACGTTGTGTTTTGGGCTATTTTCTTTTGTGGACGCTAGGCCTACCCACACAAGTGAGGTACCATTTTTATTGGGAGACTTGGGGGGAAGCTGGGTGGAAGGACATTTGTGGCTCCTCTCAGATTCCAGAACTTTCTGTCACCGAAATGTGAGGAAAAAGTGTTTTTTTTTTGCCAAATTGTGAGGTTTGCAAAGGATTCCGGGTAACAGAAGCTGATCAGAGCGCTACAAGTCACCGCATCTTGGATTCCCATAGGTGTCTAGTTTTCAAAAATGCGCTGGTTTGCTAGGTTTCCCCAGGTGCCGGCTGTGCTAGAGGCCAAAATCCACAGGGAGGCACTTTGTTAAAAACACCTCTGTTTTCTGTGAAAAATTATGATGTGTCCACGTTGTGTTTTGGGCCATTTCCTTTCGTGGGCGCTAGGCCTACCCACACAAGTGAGGTACCATTTTTATTGGGAGACTTAGGGGGATGCTGGGTGGAAGGAAATTTGTGGCTCCTCTCAGATTCCAAAACCTTCTGTCACTGAAATGTGAATAAAAGTGTTTTTTTGGCCAAATTTTGAGGTTTGCAAAGGATTCTGGGTAACAGAACCTGGCCAGAGCCCCACAAGTCACCCCATCTTGGATTCCCCTACGTGTCTAGCTTTCAAAAATTCGCTGGTTTGCTAGGTTTCCCTAGGTGTCAGCTGATCTAGAGGCCAAAATCCACAGGTAGGCACTTTGAAAAAACACCTCTGTTTTATGTGAAAAAAATGTGATGTGTCCACGTTGTGTTTTGGGCCATTTCCTTTCGTGGGCGCTAGGCCTACCCACACAAGTGAGGCACCATTTTTATTGAGAGACTTGGGGGAACTCTGGGTAGAAGGAAACTTGTGGTTCCTCTCAGATTCCAGAAATGTCTGTCACCGAAATGTGAGGAAAAAGTGTTTTTTTTTCCGCCAAATTGTGAGGTTTGCAAAGGATTCCAGGTAACAGAAGCTGATCAGAGCCCCACAAGTCACCACGTCTTGGATTCCCCTAAGTGTTTAGTTTTCAAAAATGCGCTGGTTTGCTAGGTTTCCCCAGGTGCAGGCTGTGCTAGAGGCCTAAATCCACAGGTAGGCACTTTGTTAAAAACACCTCTGTTTTCTGTGAAAAAATGTGAGGTGTCCACGTTGTGTTTTGGGCTATTTTCTTTTGTGGGCGCTAGGCCTACCCACACAAGTGAGGTACCATTTTTATTGGGAGACTTGGGGGGACGCTGGGTGGAAGGACATTTGTGGCTCCTCTCAGATTCCAGAACTTTCTGTCACCGAAATGTGAGGAAAAAGTGTTTTTTTTTGCCAAATTGTGAGGTTTGCAAAGGATTCCGGGTAACAGAAGCTGATCAGAGCCCTACAAGTCACTGCATCTTGAATTCCCCTCGGTGTCTAGTTTTAAAAAATGCGCTGGTTTGCTAGGTTTCCCCAGGTGCCGGCTGTGCTAGAGGCCAAAATCCACAGGGAGGCACTTTGTTAAAAACATCTCTGTTTTCTGTGAAAAATTATGATGTGTCCACGTTGTGTTTTGGGCCATTTCCTTTCGTGGGTGCTAGGCCTACCCACACAAGTGAGGTACCATTTTTATTGGGAGACTTGGGGGGATGCTGGGTGGAAGGAAATGTGTGGCTCCTCTCAGATTCCAGAACCTTCTGTCACTAAAATGTGAATAAAAGTGTTTTTTTGGCCAAATTTTGAGGTTTGCAAAGGATTCTGGGTAACAGAACCTGGCCAGAGCCCCACAAGTCACCCCATCTTGGATTCCCCTACATGTCTAGCTTTCAAAAATTCGCTGGTTTGCTAGGTTTCCCTAGGTGTCGGCTGAGCTAGAGGACACATTCAACAGGTAGGCACTTTGCAAAAAACAACTCTGTTTCTGTGAAAAAATGTGATGTGTCCACGTTGTGTTTTGGGCCATTTCCTTTCGTGGGCGCTAGGCCTACCCACACAAGTGAGGTACCATTTTTATTGGGAGACTTGGGGGGATGCTGGGTGGAAGGAAATGTGTGGCTCCTCTCAGATTCCAGAACCTTCTGTCACTAAAATGTGAATAAAAGTGTTTTTTTGGCCAAATTTTGAGGTTTGCAAAGGATTCTGGGTAACAGAACCTGGCCAGAGCCCTACAAGTCACCCCATCTTGGATTCCCCTACGTGTCTAGCTTTCAAAAATTCGCTGGTTTGCTAGGTTTCCCTAGGTGTCAGCTGAGCTAGAGGCCAAAATCCACAGGGAGGCACTTTGTTAAAAACACCTCTGTTTTCTGTGAAAAATTATGATGTGTCCACGTTGTGTTTTGGGCCATTTCCTTTCGTGGGCGCTAGGCCTACCCACACAAGTGAGGTACCATTTATATTGGGAGACTTGGGGGGATGCTGGGTGGAAGGAAATTTGTGGTTCCTCTCAGATTCCAGAAATGTCTGTCACCGAAATATGAGGAAAAAGTGTTTTTTTTTCCGCCAAATTGTGAGGTTTGCAAAGGATTCCAGGTAACAGAAGCTGATCAGAGCCCCACAAGTCACCACATCTTGGATTCCCCTAAGTGTTTAGTTTTCAAAAATGCGCTGGTTTGCTAGGTTTCCCCAGGTGCAGGCTGTGCTAGAGGCCTAAATCCACAGTTAGGCACTTTGTTAAAAACACCTCTGTTTTCTGTGAAAAAATGTGAGGTGTCTACGTTGTGTTTTGGGCTATTTTCTTTTGTGGGCGCTAGGCCTACCCACACAAGTGAGGTACGATTTTTATTGGGAGACTTGGGGGGACGCTGGGTGGAAGGAAATTTGAGACTCCTCTCAGATTCCAGAACTTTCTGTCACCGAAATGTGAGGAAAAAGTTTTTTTTTTTTGCCAGATTGTGAGGTTTGCAAAGGTTTCCGGGTAACAGAAGCTGATCAGAGCCCTACAAGTCACCTCATCTTGGATTCCCATAGGTGTCTAGTTTTAAAAAATGCGCTGGTTTGCTAGGTTTCCCCAGGTGCCAGCTGTGCTAGAGGCCAAAATCCACAGGGAGGCACTTTATTAAAAACACCTCTGTTTTCTGTGAAAAAATGTGATGTGTCCACGTTGTGTTTTGGGCCATTTCCTTTCGTGGGCGCTAGGCCTAACCACACAAGTGAGGTACCATTTTTATTGGGAGACTTGGGGGAACGCTGGGTGGAAGGAAAGTTGTGGTTCCTCTCAGATTCCAGAACTTTCTGTCACCGAAATGTGACAAAAAAGTGTTTTTTTTCTCCAAATTTTGAGGTTTGCAAAAGATTCTCGGTAACAGAACCTGGTCAGAGCCCACAAGTCACCCCATCTTGGATTCCCCTGGGTGTCTAGTTTTCAAAAATTCGCTGGTTTGCTAGGTTTCCCTAGGTGTCAGCTGAGCTAGAGGCCAAAATCCACAGGTAGGCACTTTGCAAAAATAACCTCTGTTTTCTGTGAAAAAATGTGATGTGTCCACGTTGTGTTTTGGGCCATTTCCTTTCGTGGGTGCTAGGCCTACCCACACAAGTGAGGTACCATTTTTATTGAGAGACTTGGGGGAACGCTGGGTGGAAGGAAACTTGTGGTTCCTCTCAGATTCCAGAAATTTCTGTCACCGGAATGTGAGGAAAAAGTGTTTTTTTTCCACCAAATTGTGAGGTTTGCAAAGGATTCCAGGTAACAGAAGCTGATCAGAGCCCCACAAGTCACCACATCTTGGATTCCCCTAAGTGTCTAGTTTTCAAAAATGCGCTGGTTTGCTAGGTTTCCCCAGGTGCAGGCTGTGCTAGAGGCCTAAATCCACAGGTAGGCACTTTGTTAAAAACACCTCTGTTTTCTGTGAAAAAATGTGAGGTGTCCACGTTGTGTTTTGGACTATTTTCTTTTGTGGGCGCTAGGCCTGCCCACACAAGTGAGGTACGATTTTTATTGGGAGACTTGGGGGGACGCTGGGTGGAAGGAAATTTGAGACTCCTTTCAGATTCCAGAACTTTCTGTCACCGAAATGTGAGGAAAAAGTGTTTTTTTCACCAAATTGTGAGGTTTGCAAAGGATTCTGGGTAACAGAACCTGGTCTGAGCCCCACAAATCACCCCATCTTGGATTCCCCTAGGTGTCTAGTTTTCCAAAATGCACTGGTTTGCTAGGTGTCCCCAGGTGCCGGGTGAGCTAGAGGCCAAAATCCACAGGTAGGCACTTTGTAAAATATACCTCTGTTTTCTGTGAAAAAATGTGATGTATCCACAATGTGTTTTGGGCCATTTCCTTTCGTGGGCGCTAGGCCTACCCACACAAGTGAGGTACCATTTTTATCGGGAGACTTGGGGGAACGCCCGGTGGAAGGAAAGTTGTGGCTCCACTCAGATTCCAGAACTTTCTGTCACCGAAATGTGAGGAAAAAGTGTTTTTTTTGCCAAATTGTGAGGTTTGCAAAGGATTCTGGGTAACAGAACTGATCAGAGCCCCACAAGTCACCCCATCTTGGATTCCCCTACGTGTCTAGTTTTAAAAAATGCGCTGGTTTGCTAGGTTTCCCCAGTTGCTTGCTTAGCTAGAGGCCAAAATCCACAGGTAGGCACTTTGTTAAAAACACCTCTGTTTTCTGTGAAAAAATGTGAGGTGTCCACGTTGTGTTTTGGGCTATTTTCTTTTGTGGGCGCTAGGCCTACCCACACAACTGAGGTACCATTTTTATTGGGAGACTTGGGGGGACGCTGGGTGGAAGGAAATTTGTGGCTCCTCTCAGATTCCAGAACTTTCTGTCACCGAAATGTGAGGAAAAAGTGTTTTTTTTTGCCAGATTGTGAGGTTTGCAAAGGATTCTGAGTAACAGAACTGATCAATGCCCCACAAATCACCCCATCTTGGATTCCCCTACATGTCTAGTTTTAAAAAATGCGCTGGTTTGCTAGGTTTCCCCAGTTACCGGCTTAGCTAGAGGCCAAAATCCACAGGTGGCACTTTGCAAAAAACACCTCTGTTTTGTGTGAAAAAATGTGATGTGTCCACGCTGTGTTTTGGGCCATTTCCTTTCGTGGGCGCTAGGTCTACCCACACAAGTGAGGTGCCATTTTTATCGGGAGACTTGGGGGAACGCCCGGTGGAAGGAAACTTGTGGCTCCTCTCAGATTCCAGAACTTACTGTCACCGAAATGTGAGGAAAAAGTGTTTTTTTCAGCAAATTGTGAGGTTTGCAAAGGATTCTGGGTAACAGAACTGATCAGAGCCCGACAAGTCACACCATCTCGGATTCCCCTACGTGTCTAGTTTTAAAAAATGCGCTGCGTGGCTAGGTTTCCCCAGTTGCCGACTTAGCTAGAGGCCAAAATCCACAGGTAGGCACTTTGCAAAAAACACCTCTGTTTTCTGTGAAAAAATGTGATGTGCCCAGTTGTGTTTTGGGCCATTTCCTTTCGTAGGCGCTAGGCCTACCCACACAAGTGAGGTACCATTTTTATTGGGAGACTTGGGGGAACGCTGGGTGGATGGAAAGTTGTCGTTCCTCTCAGATTCCAGAACTTTCTGTCACCGGAATGTGAGGAAAAAGTATTTTTTTTCTCCAAATTTTGAGGTTTGCAAAGGATTCTGGCTAACAGAACCTGGTCTGAGCCCCACAAATCACCCCATCTTGGATTCCCCTAGGTGTCTAGTTTTCCAAAATGCGCTGGTTTGCTAGGTGTCCCCAGGTGCCGGCTGAGCTAGAGGCCAAAATCCACAGGTAGGCACTTTGTAAAAAATACCTCTGTTTTCTGTGAAAAAATGTGATGTATCCACGTTGTGTTTTGGGCCATTTCCTTTCGTGGGCGCTAGGCCTACCCACACAAGTGAGGTACCATTTTTATCGGGAGACTTGGGGGAACGCCCGGTGGAAGGAAAGTTGTGGCTCCTCTCAGATTCCAGAACTTTCTGTCACCGAAATGTGAGGAAAAAGTGTTTTTTTCGCCAAATTGTGAGGTTTGCAAAGGATTCTGGGTAACAGAACTGATCAGAGCCCCACAAGTCACCCCATCTTGGATTCCCCTACGTGTCTAGTTTTAAAAAATGCGCTGGTTTGCTAGGTTTCCCCATTTGCCGGCTTAGCTAGAGGCCAAAATCCACAGGTAGGCACTTTGTTAAAAACACCTCTGTTTTCTGTGAAAAAATGTGAGGTGTCCACGTTGTGTTTTGGGCTATTTTCTTTTGTGGGCGCTAGGCCTACCCACACAACTGAGGTACCATTTTTATTGGGAGACTTGTGGGGACGCTGGGTGGAAGGAAATTTGTGGCTCCTCTCAGATTCCAGAACTTTCTGTCACCGAAATGTGAGGAAAAAGTGTTTTTTTTGCCAGATTGTGAGGTTTGCAAAGGTTTCCGGGTAACAGAAGCTGATCAGAGCCCTACAAGTCACCTCATCTTGGATTCCCATAGGTGTCTAGTTTTAAAAAATGAGCTGGTTTGCTAGGTTTCCGCAGGTGCCAGCTGTGCTAGAGGCCAAAATCCACAGGGAGGCACTTTGTTAAAAACACCTCTGTTTTCTGTGAAAAAATGTGATGTGTCCACGTTGTGTTTTGGGCCATTTCCTTTCTTGGGCGCTAGGCCTAACCACACAAGTGAGCTACCATTTTTATTGGGAGACTTGGGGGAACGCTGGGTGGAAGGAAAGTTGTGGTTCCTCTCAGATTCCAGAACTTTCTGTCACCGAAATGTGACAAAAAAGTGTTTTTTTTCTCCAAATTTTGAGGTTTGCAAAAGATTCTCGGTAACAGAACCTGGTCAGAGCCCACAAGTCACCCCATCTTGGATTCCCCTGGGGGTCTAGTTTTCAAAAATTCGCTGGTTTGCTAGGTTTCCCTAGGTGTCAGCTGAGCTAGAGGCCAAAATCTACAGGTAGGCACTTTGCAAAAAACACCTCTGTTTTCTGTGAAAAAATGTGATGTGTCCACGTTGTGTTTTGGGCCATTTCCTTTCGTGGGCGCTAGGCCTACCCACACAAGTGAGGTACCATTTTTATTGAGAGACTTGGGGGAACGCTGGGTGGAAGGAAACTTGTGGTTCCTCTCAGATTCCACAAATTTCTGTCACCGGAAATGTGAGGAAAAAGTGTTTTTTTTCCACCAAATTGTGAGGTTTGCAAAGGATTCCAGGTAACAGAAGCTGATCAGAGCCCCACAAGTCACCACATCTTGGATTCCCCAAAGTGTCTAGTTTTCAAAAATGCGCTGGTTTGCTAGGTTTCCCCAGGTGCAGGCTGTGCTGGAGGCCAAAATCCACAGGTAGGCACTTTGTTAAAAACACCTCTGTTTTCTGTGAAAAAATGTGAGGTGTCCACGTTATGTTTTGGGCTATTTTCTTTTGTGGGCGCTAGGCCTACCCACACAACTGAGGTACCATTTTTATTGGGAGACTTGGGGGGACGCTGGGTGGAAGGAAATTTGTGGCTCATCTCAGATTCCAGAACTTTCTGTCACCGAAATGTGAGGAAAAAGTGTTTTTTTCAGCAAATTGTGAGGTTTGCAAAGGATTCTGGGTAACAGAACTGATCAGAGCCCGACAAGTCACACCATCTCGGATTCCCCTACGTGTCTAGTTTTAAAAAATGCGCTGCGTGGCTAGGTTTCCCCAGTTGCCGACTTAGCTAGAGGCCAAAATCCACAGGTAGGCACTTTGCAAAAAACACCTCTGTTTTCTGTGAAAAAATGTGATGTGCCCAGTTGTGTTTTGGGTCATTTCCTTTCGTAGGCGCTAGGCCTACCCACACAAGTGAGGTACCATTTTTATTGGGAGATTGGGGGAACGCTGGGTGGATGGAAAGTTGTCGTTCCTCTCAGATTCCAGAACTTTCTGTCACCGGAATGTGAGGAAAAAGTATTTTTTTTCTCCAAATTTTGAGGTTTGCAAAGGATTCTGGGTAACAGAACCTGGTCTGAGCCCCACAAATCACCCCATCTTGGATTCCCCTAGGTGTCTAGTTTTCCAAAATGCGCTGGTTTGCTAGGTGTCCCCAGGTGCCGGCTGAGCTAGAGGCCAAAATCCACAGGTAGGCACTTTGTAAAAAATACCTCTGTTTTCTGTGAAAAAATGTGATGTATCCGCGTTGTGTTTTGGGCCATTTCCTTTCGTGGGCGCTAGGGCTACCCACACAAGTGAGGTACCATTTTTATCGGGAGACTTGGGGGAACGCCCGGTGGAAGGAAAGTTGTGGCTCCTCTCAGATTCCAGAACTTTCTGTCACCGAAATGTGAGGAAAAAGTGTTTTTTTCGCCAAATTGTGAGGTTTGCAAAGGATTCTGGGTAACAGAACTGATCAGAGCCCCACAAGTCACCCCATCTTGGATTCCCCTACGTGTCTAGTTTTAAAAAATGCGCTGGTTTGCTAGGTTTCCCCATTTGCTGGCTTAGCTAGAGGCCAAAATCCACAGGTAGGCACTTTGTTAAAAACACCTCTGTTTTCTGTGAAAAAATGTGAGGTGTCCACGTTGTGTTTTGGGCTATTTTCATTTGTGGGCGCTAGGCCTACCCACACAACTGAGGTACCATTTTTATTGGGAGACTTGTGGGGACGCTGGGTGGAAGGAAATTTGAGACTCCTCTCAGATTCCAGAACTTTCTGTCACCGAAATGTGAGGAAAAAGTGTTTTTTTTGCCAGATTGTGAGGTTTGCAAAGGTTTCCGGGTAACAGAAGCTGATCAGAGCCCTACAAGTCACCTCATCTTGGATTCCCATAGGTGTCTAGTTTTAAAAAATGCGCTGGTTTGCTAGGTTTCCGCAGGTGCCAGCTGTGCTAGAGGCCAAAATCCACAGGGAGGCACTTTGTTAAAAACACCTCTGTTTTCTGTGAAAAAATGTGATGTGTCCACGTTGTGTTTTGGGCCATTTCCTTTCTTGGGCGCTAGGCCTAACCACACAAGTGAGGTACCATTTTTATTGGGAGACTTGGGGGAACGCTGGGTGGAAGGAAAGTTGTGGTTCCTCTCAGATTCCAGAACTTTCTGTCACCGAAATGTGACAAAAAAGTGGTTTTTTTCTCCAAATTTTGAGGTTTGCAAAAGATTCTCGGTAACAGAACCTGGTCAGAGCCCACAAGTCACCCCATCTTGGATTCCCCTGTGTGTCTAGTTTTCAAAAATTCGCTGGTTTGCTAGGTTTCCCTAGGTGTCAGCTGAGCTAGAGGCCAAAATCCACAGGTAGGCACTTTGCAAAAAACACCTCTGTTTTCTGTGAAAAAATGTGATGTGTCCACGTTGTGTTTTGGGCCATTTCCTTTCGTGGGCGCTAGGCCTACCCACACAAGTGAGGTACCATTTTTATTGAGAGACTTGGGGGAACGCTGGGTGGAAGGAAACTTGTGGTTCCTCTCAGATTCCACAAATTTCTGTCACCGGAAATGTGAGAAAAAGTGTTTTTTTTCCACCAAATTGTGAGGTTTGCAAAGGATTCCAGGTAACAGAAGCTGATCAGAGCCCCACAAGTCACCACATCTTGGATTCCCCAAAGTGTCTAGTTTTCAAAAATGCGCTGGTTTGCTAGGTTTCCCCAGGTGCAGGCTGTGCTGGAGGCCAAAATCCACAGGTAGGCACTTTGTTAAAAACACCTCTGTTTTCTGTGAAAAAATGTGAGGTGTCCACGTTATGTTTTGGGCTATTTTCTTTTGTGGGCGCTAGGCCTACCCACACAACTGAGGTACCATTTTTATTGGGAGACTTGGGGGGACGCTGGGTGGAAGGAAATTTGTGGCTCCTCTCAGATTCCAGAACTTTCTGTCACCGAAATGTGAGGAAAAAGTGTTTTTTTTTGCCAAATTGTGAGGTTTGCAAAGGATTCCGGGTAACAGAAGCTGATCAGAGCCCTACAAGTCACCCCATCTTGGATTCTCCTGGGTGTCTAGTTTTCAAAAATTTGCTGGTTTGCTAGGTTTCCCTAGGTGTCGACTGAGCTAGAGGCCAAAATCCACAGGTAGACACTTTCCAAAAAACACCTCTGTTTTCTGTGAAAAAATGTGATGTGTCCACGTTGTGTTTTGGGCTATTTTCTTTTGTGGACGCTAGGCCTACCCACACAAGTGAGGTACCATTTTTATTGGGAGACTTGGGGGGACGCTGGGTGGAAGGACATTTGTGGCTCATCTCAGATTCCAGAACTTTCTGTCACCGAAATGTGAGGAAAAAGTGTTTTTTTTTGCCAAATTGTGAGGTTTGCAAAGGATTCCGGGTAACAGAAGCTGATCAGAGCCCTACAAGTCACCGCATCTTGGATTCCCCTCGGTGTCCAGTTTTCAAAAATGCGCAGGTTTGCTAGGTTTCCCCAGGTGCCGGCTGTGCTAGAGGCCAAAATCCACAGGGAGGCAGTTTGTTAAAAACACCTCTGTTTTCTGTGAAAAATTATGATGTGTCCACGTTGTGTTTTGGGCCATTTCCTTTCGTGGGCGCTAGGCCTACCCACACAAGTGAGGTACCATTTTTATTGGGAGACTTGGGGGGATGCTGGGTGGAAGGAAATTTGTGGCTCCTCTCAGATTCCAGAACCTTCTGTCACTAAAATGTGAATAAAAGTGTTTTTTTGGCCAAATTTTGAGGTTTGCAAAGGATTCTGGGTAACAGAACCTGGCCAGAGGCCCACAAGTCACCCCATCTTGGATTCCCCTGTGTGTCTAGCTTTCAAAAATTTGCTGGTTTGATAGGTTTCCCTAGGTGTCAGCTGAGCTAGAGGCCAAAATCCACAGGTAGGCACTTTGCAAAAAACACCTCTGTTTTCTGTGAAAAAATGTGATGTGTCCACGTTGTGTTTTGGGCCATTTCCTTTCGTGGGCGCTAGGCCTACCCACACAAGTGAGGTACCATTTTTATTGAGAGACTTGGGGGAACGCTGGGTGGAAGGAAACTTGTGGTTCCTCTCAGATTCCAGAAATTTCTGTCACCGAAATGTGAGGAAAAAGTGTTTTTTTTCCGCCAAATTGTGAGGTTTGCAAAGGATTCCAGGTAACAGAAGCTGATCAGAGCCCCACAAGTCACCACATCTTGGATTCCCCTAAGTGTCTAGTTTTCAAAAATGCGATGGTTTGCTAGGTTTCCCCAGGTGCAGGCTGTGCTAGAGGCCTAAATCCACAGGTAGGCACTTTGTTAAAAACACCTCTGTTTTCTGTGAAAAAATGTGAGGTGTCCACGTTGTGTTTTGGGCTATTTTCTTTTGTGGGCGCTAGGCCTACCCACACAACTGAGGTACCATTTTTATTGGGAGACTTGGGGGGACGCTGGGTGGAAGGAAATTTGAGGCTCCTCTCAGATTCCAGAACTTTCTGTCACCGAAATGTGAGGAAAAAGTGTTTTTTTCACCAAATTGTGAGGTTTCCAAAGGATTCTGGGTAACAGAACCTGTGTCTGAGCCCCACAAATCACCCCATCTTGGATTCCCCTAGGTGTCTAGTTTTCCAAAATGCACTGGTTTGCTAGGTGTCCCCAGGTGCCGGCTGAGCTAGAGGCCAAAATCCACAGGTAGGCACTTTGTAAAAAATACCTCTGTTTTCTGTGAAAAAATGTGATGTATCCACGTTGTGTTTTGGGCCATTTCCTTTCGTGGGCGCTAGGCCTACCCACACAAGTGAGGTACCATTTTTATCGGGAGACTTGGGGGAACGCCCAGTGGAAGGAAAGTTGTGGCTCCTCTCAGATTCCAGAACTTTCTGTCACCGAAATGTGAGGAAAAAGTGTTTTTTTCGCCAAATTGTGAGGTTTGCAAAGGATTCTGGGTAACAGAACTGATCAGAGCCCCACAAGTCACCACATCTTGGATTCCCCTACGTGTCTAGTTTTAAAAAATGCGCTGGTTTGCTAGGTTTCCCCAGTTGCCGGCTTAGCTAGAGGCCAAAATCCACAGGTAGGCACTTTGTTAAAAACACCTCTGTTTTCTGTGAAAAAATGTGAGGTGTCCACGTTGTGTTTTGGGCTATTTTCTTTTGTGGGCGCTAGGCCTACCCACACAACTGAGGTACCATTTTTATTGGGAGACTTGGGGGGACGCTGGGTAGAAGGACATTTGTGGCTCATCTCAGATTCCAGAACTTTCTGTCACCGAAATGTGAGGAAAAAGTGTTTTTTTTTGCCAAATTGTGAGGTTTGCAAAGGATTCCGGGTAACAGAAGCTGATCAGAGCCCTACAAGTCACCCCATCTTGGATTCTCCTGGGTGTCTAGTTTTCAAAAATTTGCTGGTTTGCTAGGTTTCCCTAGGTGTCGACTGAGCTAGAGGCCAAAATCCACAGGTAGACACTTTCCAAAAAACACCTCTGTTTTCTGTGAAAAAATTTGATGTGTCCACGTTGTGTTTTGGGCTATTTTCTTTTGTGGACGCTAGGCCTACCCACACAAGTGAGGTACCATTTTTATTGGGAGACTTGGGGGGACGCTGGGTAGAAGGACATTTGTGGCTCATCTCAGATTCCAGAACTTTCTGTCACCGAAATGTGAGGAAAAAGTGTTTTTTTTTGCCAAATTGTGAGGTTTGCAAAGGATTCCGGGTAACAGAAGCTGATCAGAGCCCTACAAGTCACCGCATCTTGGATTCCCCTCGGTGTCTAGTTTTCAAAAATGCGCTGGTTTGCTAGGTTTCCCCAGGTGCCGGCTGTGCTAGAGGCCAAAATCCACAGGGAGGCACTTTGTTAAAAACACCTCTGTTTTCTGTGAAAAATTATGATGTGTCCACGTTGTGTTTTGGGCCATTTCCTTTCGTGGGCGATAGGCCTACCCACACAAGTGAGGTACCATTTTTATTGGGAGACTTGGGGGGATGCTGGGTGGAAGGAAATGTGTGGCTCCTCTCAGATTCCAGAACCTTCTGTCACTAAAATGTGAATAAAAGTGTTTTTTTGGCCAAATTTTGAGGTTTGCAAAGGATTCTGGGTAACAGAACCTGGCCAGAGGCCCACAAGTCACCCCATCTTGGATTCCCCTGTGTGTCTAGCTTTCAAAAATTTGCTGGTTTGATAGGTTTCCCTAGGTGTCAGCTGAGCTAGAGGCCAAAATCCACAGGTAGGCACTTTGCAAAAAACACCTCTGTTTTCTGTGAAAAAATGTGATGTGTCCACGTTGTGTTTTGGGCCATTTCCTTTCGTGGGCGCTAGGCCTACCCACACAAGTGAGGTACCATTTTTATTGAGAGACTTGGGGGAACGCTGGGTGGAAGGAAACTTGTGGTTCCTCTCAGATTCCAGAAATTTCTGTCACCGAAATGTGAGGAAAAAGTGTTTTTTTTCCGCCAAATTGTGAGGTTTGCAAAGGATTCCAGGTAACAGAAGCTGATCAGAGCCCCACAAGTCACCACATCTTGGATTCCCCTAAGTGTCTAGTTTTCAAAAATGCGCTGGTTTGCTAGGTTTCCCCAGGTGCAGGCTGTGCTAGAGGCCTAAATCCACAGGTAGGCACTTTGTTAAAAACACCTCTGTTTTCTGTGAAAAAATGTGAGGTGTCCACCTTGTGTTTTGGGCTATTTTCTTTTGTGGGCGCTAGGCCTACCCACACAAGTGAGGTACCATTTTTATTGGGAGACTTGGGGGGACGCTGGGTGGAAGGAAATTTGAGGCTCCTCCCAGATTCCAGAACTTTCTGTCACCGAAATGTGAGGAAAAAGTGTTTTTTTCAACAAATTGTGAGGTTTCCAAAGGATTCTGGGTAACAGAACCTGGTCTGAGCCCCACAAATCACCCCATCTTGGATTCCCCTAGGTGTCTAGTTTTCCAAAATGCACTGGTTTGCTAGGTGTCCCCAGGTGCCGGCTGAGCTAGAGGCCAAAATCCACAGGTAGGCACTTTGTAAAAAATACCTCTGTTTTCTGTGAAAAAATGTGATGTATCCACGTTGTGTTTTGGGCCATTTCCTTTCGTGGGCGCTAGGCCTACCCACACAAGTGAGGTACCCATTTTTATCGGGAGACTTGGGGGAACGCCCGGTGGAAGGAAAGTTGTGGCTCCTCTCAGATTCCAGAACTTTCTGTCACCGAAATGTGAGGAAAAAGTGTTTTTTTCGCCAAATTGTGAGGTTTGCAAAGGATTCTGGGTAACAGAACTGATCAGAGCCCCACAAGTCACCACATCTTGGATTCCCCTACGTGTCTAGTTTTAAAAAATGCGCTGGTTTGCTAGGTTTCCCCAGTTGCCGGCTTAGCTAGAGGCCAAAATCCACAGGTAGGCACTTTGTTAAAAACACCTCTGTTTTCTGTGAAAAAATGTGAGGTGTCCACGTTGTGTTTTGGGCTATTTTCTTTTGTGGGCGCTAGGCCTACCCACACAACTGAGGTACCATTTTTATTGGGAGACTTGGGGGGACGCTGGGTGGAAGGAAATTTGTGGCTCCTCTCAGATTTCAGAACTTTCTGTCACCGAAATGTGAGGAAAAAGTGTTTTTTTTTTGCCAAATTGTGAGGTTTGCAAAGGATTCCGGGTAACAGAAGCTGATCAGAGCCCTACAAGTCACCCCATCTTGGATTCCCATAGGTGTCTAGTTTTCAAAAATGCGCTGGTTTGCTAGGGTTCCCCAGGTGCCAGCTGTGCCAGAGGCCTAAATCCACAGGGAGGCACTTTGTTAAAAACACCTCTGTTTTCTGTGAAAAAAATTTGATGTGTCCACGTTGTGTTTTGGGCCATTTCCTTTCGTGGGCGCTAGGCCTACCCACACAAGTGAGGTACCATTTTTATTGGGAGACTTGGGGGAACGCTGGGTGGAAGGAAAGTTGTGGTTCCTCTCAGATTCCAGAACTTTCTGTCACAGAAATGTGACAAAAAAGTTTTCTTTTTCTCCAAATTTTGAGGTTTGCAAAAGATTCTGGGTAACAGAACCTGGTCAGAGCCCACAAGTCACCCCATCTTGGATTCCCCTGGGTGTCTAGTTTTCAAAAATTCACTGGTTTGCTAGGTTTCCCTAGGTGTCGACTGAGCTAGAGGCCAAAATCCACAGGTAGACACTTTCCAAAAAACACCTCTGTTTTCTGTGAAAAAATTTGAGGTGTCCACGTTGAGTTTTGGGCCATTTCCTTTCGTGGGCGCTAGGCCTACCCACTCAAGTGAGGTACCCTTTTTATTGGGGGTCTTGGGGGAACGCTGGGTGGAAGGAAACTTGTGGTTCCTCTCAGATTCCAGAACTTTCTGTCACTGAAATGTGAGGAAAAAGTGTTTTTTTTCGCCAAATTGTGAGGTTTGCCAAGGATTCCGGCTAACAGAACCTGGTCAGAGCCCCACAAGTCACCCCATCTTGGATTCTCCTGGGTGTCTAGTTTTAAAAAATTCGCTGGTTTGCTAGGTTTCCCTAGGTGTCGACAGAGCCAGAGGCCAAAATCCACAGGTAGACACTTTCCAAAAAACACCTCTGTTTTCAGTGAAAAAATTTGATGTGTCCACGTTGTGTTTTGGGCTATTTTCTTTTGTGGACGCTAGGCCTACCCACACAAGTGAGGTACCATTTTTATTGGGAGACTTGGGGGGACGCTGGGTGGAAGGACATTTATGGCTCCTCTCAGATTCCAGAACTTTCTGTCACCGAAATGTGAGGAAAAAGTGTTTTTTTTTGCCAAATTGTGAGGTTTGCAAAGGATTCCGGGTAATAGAAGCTGATCAGAGCCCTACAAGTCACTGCATCTTGGATTCCACTAGGTGTCTAGTTTTCAAAAATGCGCTGGTTTGCTAGGTTTTCCCAGGTGCCGGCTGTGCTAGAGGCCAAAATCCACAGGGAGGCACTTTGTTAAAAACACCTCTGTTTTCTGTGAAAAAATGTGATGTGTCCACGTTGTGTTTTGGGCCATTTCCTTTCGTGGGCGCTAGGCCTACCAACACAAGTGAGGTACCATTTTTATTGGGAAACTTGGGGGAACGCTGGGTGGAAGGAAAGTTGTGGTTCCTCTCAGATTCCAGAACTTTCTGTCAACGAAATATGAGGAAAAAGTGTTTTATTTCTCCAAATTTTGAGGTTTGCAAAGGATTCTGGGTAACAGAACCTGGTCAGAGTCCCACAAGTCACCCCATCTTGGATTCCCCTGGGTGTCTAGTTTTCAAAAATTCACTGGTTTGCTAGGTTTCCCTAGGTATCGGCTGAGCTAGAGGCCAAAATCCACAGGTAGACACTTTCCAAAAAACACCTCTGTTTTCTGTGAAAAAATGTGATGTGTCCACGTTGTGTTTTGGGCCATTTCCTTTTGTGGGCGCTAGGCCTACCCACACAAGTGAGGTACCATTTTTATTGGGAGACTTGGGGGAACGCTGGGTGGAAGGAAAGTTGTGGCTCCTCTCAGATTCCAGAACCTTCTGTCACTAAAATGTGAATAAAAGTGTTTTTTTGGCCAAATTTTGAGGTTTGCAAAGGATTCTGGGTAATAGAACCTGGCCAGAGCCCCACAAGTCACCCCATCTAGGATTCCCCTACATGTCTAGCTTTCAAAAATGCACTGCTTTGCTAGGTTTCCCCAGGTGCTGGCTGAGCTAGAGGCCAAAATCCACAGGTAGGCACTTTGTAAAAAACACCTCTGTTTTCTGAGAAAAAATGTGATGTGTCTATGTTGTGTTTTGGGCCATTTCCTTTCGTGTGCGCTAGGCATACCCACACAAGTGAGGTACCATTTTTATTGGGAGACTTGGGGGAACGCTGGGTTGAAGGAAAGTTGTGGTTCCTCTCAGATTCCAGAACTTTCTGTCACCGAAATGTGAGGAAAAGGTGTTTTTTCCTCCAAATTTTGAGGTTTGCAAAGGATTCTGGGTAACAGAAAATGGTCAGAGCCCCACAAGTCACCCCATTTTGGATTCCCCTGTGTGTCTAGTTTTCAAAAATTTGCTGGTTTGCTAGGTTTCCCTGGGTGTCGGCTGAGCTAGAGGCCAAAATCCACAGGTAGGCACTTTGTAAAAAACACCTCTGTTTCTGTGAAAAAATGTGATGTGTCCACGTTGTGTTTTGGGCCATTTCCTTTCGTGGGCGCTAGGCCTAACCACACAAGTGAGGTACCATTTTTATTGGGAGACTTGGGGGAACGCTGGGTGGAAGGAAAGTTGTGGTTCCTCTCAGATTCCAGAACTTTCTGTCACCGAAATGTGACAAAAAAGTGTTTTTTTTCTCCAAATTTTGAGGTTTGCAAAAGATTCTCGGTAACAGAACCTGGTCAGAGCCCACAAGTCACCCCATCTTGGATTCCCCTGGGTGTCTAGTTTTCAAAAATTCGCTGGTTTGCTAGGTTTCCCTAGGTGTCAGCTGAGCTAGAGGCCAAAATCCACAGGTAGGCACTTTGCAAAAAACACCTCTGTTTTCTGTGAAAAAATGTGATGTGTCCACGTGGTGTTTTGGGCCATTTCCTTTCGTGGGCGCTAGGCCTAACCACACAAGTGAGGTACCATTTTTATTGAGAGACTTGGGGGAACGCTGGGTGGAAGGAAACTTGTGGTTCCTCTCAGATTCCACAAATTTCTGTCACCGGAAATGTGAGGAAAAAGTGGTTTTTTTCCACCAAATTGTGAGGTTTGCAAAGGATTCCAGGTAACAGAAGCTGATCAGAGCCCCACAAGTCACCACATCTTGGATTCCCCTAAGTGTCTAGTTTTCAAAAATGCGCTGGTTTGCTAGGTTTCCCCAGGTGCAGGCTGTGCTAGAGGCCAAAATCCACAGGTAGGCACTTTGTTAAAAACACCTCTGTTTTCTGTGAAAAAATGTGAGGTGTCCACGTTGTGTTTTGGGCTATTTTCTTTTGTGGGCGCTAGGCCTACCCACAGAACTGAGGTACCATTTTTATTGGGAGACTTGGGGGGACGCTGGGTGGAAGGAAATTTGTGGCTCCTCTCAGATTCCAGAACTTTCTGTCACCGAAATGTGAGGAAAAAGTGTTTTTTTTTGCCAAATTGTGAGGTTTGCAAAGGATTCTGGGTAACAGAAGCTGATCAGAGCCCTACAAGTCACCCCATCTTGGATTCCCATAGGTGTCTAGTTTTCAAAAATGCGCTGGTTTGCTAGGTTTCCCCAGGTGCCAGCTGTGCTAGAGGCCAAAATCCACAGGGAGGCACTTTGCAAAAAACACCTCTGTTTTCTGTGAAAAAATGTGATGTGCCCAGTTGTGTTTTGGGCCATTTCCTTTCGTTGGCGCTAGGCCTACCCACACAAGTGAGGTACCATTTTTATTGGGAGACTTGGGGGAACGCTGGGTGGATGGAAAGTTGTGGTTCCTCTCAGATTCCAGAACTTTCTGTCACCGGAATGTGAGGAAAAAGTATTTTTTTCTCCAAATTTTGAGGTTTGCAAAGGATTCTGGGTAACAGAACCTGGTCTAAGCCCCACAAGTCACCCCATCTTGGATTCCCCTGGGTGTCTAGTTTTCAAAAATTCGCTGGTTTGCTAGGTTTCCTTAGGTGTCAGCTGAGCTAGAGGCCAAAATCCACAGGTAGGCACTTTGCAAAAAACACCTCTATTTTCTGTGAAAAAATGTGATGTGTCCACGTTGTGTTTTGGGCCATTTCCTTTCGTGGGCGCTAGGCCTACCCACACAAGTGAGGTACCATTTTTATTGAGAGACTTGGGGGAACGCTGGGTGGAAGGAAACTTGTGGTTCCTCTCAGATTCCAGAACTTTCTGTCACCGAAATGTGAGGAAAAAGTGTTTTTTTCGCCAAATTGTGAGGTTTGCAAAGGATTCTGGGTAACAGAACTGATCAGAGCCCCACAAGTCACCACATCTTGGATTCCCCTAAGTGTCTAGTTTTCAAAAATGCGCTGGTTTGCTAGGTTTCCCCAGGTGCAGGCTCTGCTAGAGGCCTAAATCCACAGGTAGGCACTTTGTTAAAAACACCTCTGTTTTCTATGAAAAAATGTGAGGTGTCCACGTTGTGTTTTGGGCCATTTCCTTTCGTGGGCGCTAGGCCTACCCCCACAAGTGAGGTATCATTTTTATTGGGAGACTTGGGGGAACGCTGGGTGGAAGGAAAGTTGTGGTTCCTCTCAGATTCCAGAACTTTCTGTCACCGAAATGTGAGGAAAAAGTGTTTTTTTCGCCAAATTGTGAGGTTTGCAAAGGATTCTGGGTAACAGAACTGATCAGAGCCCCACAAGTCACCACATCTTGGATTCCCCTACGTGTCTAGTTTTAAAAAATGCGCTGGTTTGCTAGGTTTCCCCAGTTGCCGGCTTAGCTAGAGGCCAAAATCCACAGGTAGGCACTTTGTTAAAAACACCTCTGTTTTCTGTGAAAAAATGTGAGGTGTCCACGTTGTGTTTTGGGCTATTTTCTTTTGTGGGCGCTAGGCCTACCCACACAACTGAGGTACCATTTTTATTGGGAGACTTGGGGGGACGCTGGGTGGAAGGAAATTTGTGGCTCCTCTCAGATTCCAGAACTTTCTGTCACCGAAATGTGAGGAAAAAGTGTTTTTTTTTGCCAAATTGTGAGGTTTGCAAAGGATTCCGGGTAACAGAAGCTGATCAGAGCCCTACAAGTCACCCCATCTTGGATTCTCCTGGGTGTCTAGTTTTCAAAAATTTGCTGGTTTGCTAGGTTTCCCTAGGTGTCGACTGAGCTAGAGGCCAAAATCCACAGGTAGACACTTTCCAAAAAACACCTCTGTTTTCTGTGAAAAAATGTGATGTGTCCACGTTGTGTTTTGTGCTATTTTCTTTTGTGGACGCTAGGCCTACCCACACAAGTGAGGTACCATTTTGATTGGGAGACTTGGGGGGACGCTGGGTGGAATGACATTTGTGGCTCATCTCAGATTCCAGAACTTTCTGTCACCGAAATGTGAGGAAAAAGTGTTTTTTTTTTGCCAAATTGTGAGGTTTGCAAAGGATTCCGGGTAACAGAACCTGGTCTAAGCCCCACAAGTCACCCCATCTTGGATTCCCCTGGGTGTCTAGTTTTCAAAAATTCGCTGGTTTGCTAGGTTTCCTTAGGTGTCAGCTGAGCTAGAGGCCAAAATCCACAGGTAGGCACTTTGCAAAAAACACCTCTGTTTTCTGTGAAAAAATGTGATGTGTCCACGTTGTGTTTTGGGCCATTTCCTTTCGTGGGCGCTAGGCCTACCCACACAAGTGAGGTACCATTTTTATTGGGAGACTTGGGGGAACGCTGGGTGGAAGGAAAGTTGTGGTTCCTCTCAGATTCCAGAACTTTCTGTCACCGAAATGTGAGGAAAAAGTGTTTTTTTTCCGCCAAATTGTGAGGTTTGCAAAGGATTCCAGGTAACAGAAGCTGATCAGAGCCCCACAAGTCACCACATCTTGGATTCCCCTAAGTGTCTAGTTTTCAAAAATGCGCTGGTTTGCTAGGTTTCCCCAGGTGCAGGCTCTGCTAGAGGCCTAAATCCACAGGTAGGCACTTTGTTAAAAACACCTCTGTTTTCTATGAAAAAATGTGAGGTGTCCACGTTGTGTTTTGGGCCATTTCCTTTCGTGGGCGCTAGGCCTACCCACACAAGTGAGGTACCATTTTTATTGGGAGACTTGGGGGAACGCTGGGTGGAAGGAAAGTTGTGGTTCCTCTCAGATTCCAGAACTTTCTGTCACCGAAATGTGAGGAAAAAGTGTTTTTTTCACCAAATTGTGAGGTTTGCAAAGGATTCTGGGTAACAGAACTGATCAGAGCCCCACAAGTCACCACATCTTGGATTCTCCTACGTGTCTAGTTTTAAAAATGCGCTGGTTTGCTAGGTTTCCCCAGTTGCCGGCTTAGCTAGAGGCCAAAATCCACAGGTAGGCACTTAGTTAAAAACACCTCTGTTTTCTGTGAAAAAATGTGAGGTGTCCACGTTGTGTTTTGGGCTATTTTCTTTTGTGGGCGCTAGGCCTACCCACACAACTGAGGTACCATTTTTATTGGGAGACTTGGGGGGACGCTTGGTGGAAGGAAATTTGTGGCTCCTCTCAGATTCCAGAACTTTCTGTCACCGAAATGTGAGGAAAAAGTGTTTTTTTCGCCAAATTGTGAGGTTTGCAAAGGATTCTGGGTAACAGAACTGATCAGAGCCCCACAAGTCACCCCATCTTGGATTCCCCTACGTGTCTAGTTTTAAAAAATGCGCTGGTTTGCTAGGTTTCCCCATTTGCTGGCTTAGCTAGAGGCCAAAATCCACAGGTAGGCACTTTGTTAAAAACACCTCTGTTTTCTGTGAAAAAATGTGAGGTGTCCACGTTGTGTTTTTGGCTATTTTCATTTGTGGGCGCTAGGCCTACCCACACAACTGAGGTACCATTTTTATTGGGAGACTTGTGGGGACGCTGGGTGGAAGGAAATTTGTGGCTCCTCTCAGATTCCAGAACTTTCTGTCACCGAAATGTGAGGAAAAAGTGTTTTTTTTGCCAGATTGTGAGGTTTGCAAAGGTTTCCGGGTAACAGAAGCTGATCAGAGCCCTACAAGTCACCTCATCTTGGATTCCCATAGGTGTCTAGTTTTAAAAAATGCGCTGGTTTGCTAGGTTTCCGCAGGTGCCAGCTGTGCTAGAGGCCAAAATCCACAGGGAGGCACTTTGTTAAAAACACCTCTGTTTTCTGTGAAAAAATGTGATGTGTCCACGTTGTGTTTTGGGCCATTTCCTTTCTTGGGCGCTAGGCCTAACCACACAAGTGAGGTACCATTTTTATTGGGAGACTTGGGGGAACGCTGGGTGGAAGGAAAGTTGTGGTTCCTCTCAGATTCCAGAACTTTCTGTCACCGAAATGTGACAAAAAAGTGGTTTTTTTCTCCAAATTTTGAGGTTTGCAAAAGATTCTCGGTAACAGAACCTGGTCAGAGCCCACAAGTCACCCCATCTTGGATTCCCCTGTGTGTCTAGTTTTCAAAAATTCGCTGGTTTGCTAGGTTTCCCTAGGTGTCAGCTGAGCTAGAGGCCAAAATCCACAGGTAGGCACTTTGCAAAAAACACCTCTGTTTTCTGTGAAAAAATGTGATGTGTCCACGTTGTGTTTTGGGCCATTTCCTTTCGTGGGCGCTAGGCCTACCCACACAAGTGAGGTACCATTTTTATTGAGAGACTTGGGGGAACGCTGGGTGGAAGGAAACTTGTGGTTCCTCTCAGATTCCACAAATTTCTGTCACCGGAAATGTGAGAAAAAGTGTTTTTTTTCCACCAAATTGTGAGGTTTGCAAAGGATTCCAGGTAACAGAAGCTGATCAGAGCCCCACAAGTCACCACATCTTGGATTCCCCAAAGTGTCTAGTTTTCAAAAATGCGCTGGTTTGCTAGGTTTCCCCAGGTGCAGGCTGTGCTGGAGGCCAAAATCCACAGGTAGGCACTTTGTTAAAAACACCTCTGTTTTCTGTGAAAAAATGTGAGGTGTCCACGTTATGTTTTGGGCTATTTTCTTTTGTGGGCGCTAGGCCTACCCACACAACTGAGGTACCATTTTTATTGGGAGACTTGGGGGGACGCTGGGTGGAAGGAAATTTGTGGCTCCTCTCAGATTCCAGAACTTTCTGTCACCGAAATGTGAGGAAAAAGTGTTTTTTTTTGCCAAATTGTGAGGTTTGCAAAGGATTCCGGGTAACAGAAGCTGATCAGAGCCCTACAAGTCACCCCATCTTGGATTCTCCTGGGTGTCTAGTTTTCAAAAATTTGCTGGTTTGCTAGGTTTCCCTAGGTGTCGACTGAGCTAGAGGCCAAAATCCACAGGTAGACACTTTCCAAAAAACACCTCTGTTTTCTGTGAAAAAATGTGATGTGTCCACGTTGTGTTTTGGGCTATTTTCTTTTGTGGACGCTAGGCCTACCCACACAAGTGAGGTACCATTTTTATTGGGAGACTTGGGGGGACGCTGGGTGGAAGGACATTTGTGGCTCATCTCAGATTCCAGAACTTTCTGTCACCGAAATGTGAGGAAAAAGTGTTTTTTTTTGCCAAATTGTGAGGTTTGCAAAGGATTCCGGGTAACAGAAGCTGATCAGAGCCCTACAAGTCACCGCATCTTGGATTCCCCTCGGTGTCCAGTTTTCAAAAATGCGCAGGTTTGCTAGGTTTCCCCAGGTGCCGGCTGTGCTAGAGGCCAAAATCCACAGGGAGGCACTTTGTTAAAAACACCTCTGTTTTCTGTGAAAAATTATGATGTGTCCACGTTGTGTTTTGGGCCATTTCCTTTCGTGGGCGCTAGGCCTACCCACACAAGTGAGGTACCATTTTTATTGGGAGACTTGGGGGGATGCTGGGTGGAAGGAAATTTGTGGCTCCTCTCAGATTCCAGAACCTTCTGTCACTAAAATGTGAATAAAAGTGTTTTTTTGGCCAAATTTTGAGGTTTGCAAAGGATTCTGGGTAACAGAACCTGGCCAGAGGCCCACAAGTCACCCCATCTTGGATTCCCCTGTGTGTCTAGCTTTCAAAAATTTGCGGGTTTGATAGGTTTCCCTAGGTGTCAGCTGAGCTAGAGGCCAAAATCCACAGGTAGGCACTTTGCAAAAAACACCTCTGTTTTCTGTGAAAAAATGTGATGTGTCCACGTTGTGTTTTGGGCCATTTCCTTTCGTGGGCGCTAGGCCTACCCACACAAGTGAGGTACCATTTTTATTGAGAGACTTGGGGGAACGCTGGGTGGAAGGAAACTTGTGGTTCCTCTCAGATTCCAGAAATTTCTGTCACCGAAATGTGAGGAAAAAGTGTTTTTTTTCCGCCAAATTGTGAGGTTTGCAAAGGATTCCAGGTAACAGAAGCTGATCAGAGCCCCACAAGTCACCACATCTTGGATTCCCCTAAGTGTCTAGTTTTCAAAAATGCGATGGTTTGCTAGGTTTCCCCAGGTGCAGGCTGTGCTAGAGGCCTAAATCCACAGGTAGGCACTTTGTTAAAAACACCTCTGTTTTCTGTGAAAAAATGTGAGGTGTCCACGTTGTGTTTTGGGCTATTTTCTTTTGTGGGCGCTAGGCCTACCCACACAACTGAGGTACCATTTTTATTGGGAGACTTGGGGGGACGCTGGGTGGAAGGAAATTTGAGGCTCCTCTCAGATTCCAGAACTTTCTGTCACCGAAATGTGAGGAAAAAGTGTTTTTTTCACCAAATTGTGAGGTTTCCAAAGGATTCTGGGTAACAGAACCTGTGTCTGAGCCCCACAAATCACCCCATCTTGGATTCCCCTAGGTGTCTAGTTTTCCAAAATGCACTGGTTTGCTAGGTGTCCCCAGGTGCCGGCTGAGCTAGAGGCCAAAATCCACAGGTAGGCACTTTGTAAAAAATACCTCTGTTTTCTGTGAAAAAATGTGATGTATCCACGTTGTGTTTTGGGCCATTTCCTTTCGTGGGCGCTAGGCCTACCCACACAAGTGAGGTACCATTTTTATCGGGAGACTTGGGGGAACGCCCAGTGGAAGGAAAGTTGTGGCTCCTCTCAGATTCCAGAACTTTCTGTCACCGAAATGTGAGGAAAAAGTGTTTTTTTCGCCAAATTGTGAGGTTTGCAAAGGATTCTGGGTAACAGAACTGATCAGAGCCCCACAAGTCACCACATCTTGGATTCCCCTACGTGTCTAGTTTTAAAAAATGCGCTGGTTTGCTAGGTTTCCCCAGTTGCCGGCTTAGCTAGAGGCCAAAATCCACAGGTAGGCACTTTGTTAAAAACACCTCTGTTTTCTGTGAAAAAATGTGAGGTGTCCACGTTGTGTTTTGGGCTATTTTCTTTTGTGGGCGCTAGGCCTACCCACACAACTGAGGTACCATTTTTATTGGGAGACTTGGGGGGACGCTGGGTAGAAGGACATTTGTGGCTCATCTCAGATTCCAGAACTTTCTGTCACCGAAATGTGAGGAAAAAGTGTTTTTTTTTGCCAAATTGTGAGGTTTGCAAAGGATTCCGGGTAACAGAAGCTGATCAGAGCCCTACAAGTCACCCCATCTTGGATTCTCCTGGGTGTCTAGTTTTCAAAAATTTGCTGGTTTGCTAGGTTTCCCTAGGTGTCGACTGAGCTAGAGGCCAAAATCCACAGGTAGACACTTTCCAAAAAACACCTCTGTTTTCTGTGAAAAAATTTGATGTGTCCACGTTGTGTTTTGGGCTATTTTCTTTTGTGGACGCTAGGCCTACCCACACAAGTGAGGTACCATTTTTATTGGGAGACTTGGGGGGACGCTGGGTAGAAGGACATTTGTGGCTCATCTCAGATTCCAGAACTTTCTGTCACCGAAATGTGAGGAAAAAGTGTTTTTTTTTGCCAAATTGTGAGGTTTGCAAAGGATTCCGGGTAACAGAAGCTGATCAGAGCCCTACAAGTCACCGCATCTTGGATTCCCCTCGGTGTCTAGTTTTCAAAAATGCGCTGGTTTGCTAGGTTTCCCCAGGTGCCGGCTGTGCTAGAGGCCAAAATCCACAGGGAGGCACTTTGTTAAAAACACCTCTGTTTTCTGTGAAAAATTATGATGTGTCCACGTTGTGTTTTGGGCCATTTCCTTTCGTGGGCGATAGGCCTACCCACACAAGTGAGGTACCATTTTTATTGGGAGACTTGGGGGGATGCTGGGTGGAAGGAAATGTGTGGCTCCTCTCAGATTCCAGAACCTTCTGTCACTAAAATGTGAATAAAAGTGTTTTTTTGGCCAAATTTTGAGGTTTGCAAAGGATTCTGGGTAACAGAACCTGGCCAGAGGCCCACAAGTCACCCCATCTTGGATTCCCCTGTGTGTCTAGCTTTCAAAAATTTGCTGGTTTGATAGGTTTCCCTAGGTGTCAGCTGAGCTAGAGGCCAAAATCCACAGGTAGGCACTTTGCAAAAAACACCTCTGTTTTCTGTGAAAAAATGTGATGTGTCCACGTTGTGTTTTGGGCCATTTCCTTTCGTGGGCGCTAGGCCTACCCACACAAGTGAGGTACCATTTTTATTGAGAGACTTGGGGGAACGCTGGGTGGAAGGAAACTTGTGGTTCCTCTCAGATTCCAGAAATTTCTGTCACCGAAATGTGAGGAAAAAGTGTTTTTTTTCCGCCAAATTGTGAGGTTTGCAAAGGATTCCAGGTAACAGAAGCTGATCAGAGCCCCACAAGTCACCACATCTTGGATTCCCCTAAGTGTCTAGTTTTCAAAAATGCGCTGGTTTGCTAGGTTTCCCCAGGTGCAGGCTGTGCTAGAGGCCTAAATCCACAGGTAGGCACTTTGTTAAAAACACCTCTGTTTTCTGTGAAAAAATGTGAGGTGTCCACCTTGTGTTTTGGGCTATTTTCTTTTGTGGGCGCTAGGCCTACCCACACAAGTGAGGTACCATTTTTATTGGGAGACTTGGGGGGACGCTGGGTGGAAGGAAATTTGAGGCTCCTCCCAGATTCCAGAACTTTCTGTCACCGAAATGTGAGGAAAAAGTGTTTTTTTCAACAAATTGTGAGGTTTCCAAAGGATTCTGGGTAACAGAACCTGGTCTGAGCCCCACAAATCACCCCATCTTGGATTCCCCTAGGTGTCTAGTTTTCCAAAATGCACTGGTTTGCTAGGTGTCCCCAGGTGCCGGCTGAGCTAGAGGCCAAAATCCACAGGTAGGCACTTTGTAAAAAATACCTCTGTTTTCTGTGAAAAAATGTGATGTATCCACGTTGTGTTTTGGGCCATTTCCTTTCGTGGGCGCTAGGCCTACCCACACAAGTGAGGTACCATTTTTATCGGGAGACTTGGGGGAACGCCCGGTGGAAGGAAAGTTGTGGCTCCTCTCAGATTCCAGAACTTTCTGTCACCGAAATGTGAGGAAAAAGTGTTTTTTTCGCCAAATTGTGAGGTTTGCAAAGGATTCTGGGTAACAGAACTGATCAGAGCCCCACAAGTCACCACATCTTGGATTCCCCTACGTGTCTAGTTTTAAAAAATGCGCTGGTTTGCTAGGTTTCCCCAGTTGCCGGCTTAGCTAGAGGCCAAAATCCACAGGTAGGCACTTTGTTAAAAACACCTCTGTTTTCTGTGAAAAAATGTGAGGTGTCCACGTTGTGTTTTGGGCTATTTTCTTTTGTGGGCGCTAGGCCTACCCACACAACTGAGGTACCATTTTTATTGGGAGACTTGGGGGGACGCTGGGTGGAAGGAAATTTGTGGCTCCTCTCAGATTCCAGAACTTTCTGTCACCGAAATGTGAGGAAAAAGTGTTTTTTTTTGCCAAATTGTGAGGTTTGCAAAGGATTCCGGGTAACAGAAGCTGATCAGAGCCCTACAAGTCACCCCATCTTGGATTCTCCTGGGTGTCTAGTTTTCAAAAATTTGCTGGTTTGCTAGGTTTCCCTAGGTGTCGACTGAGCTAGAGGCCAAAATCCACAGGTAGACACTTTCCAAAAAACACCTCTGTTTTCTGTGAAAAAATGTGATGTGTCCACGTTGTGTTTTGTGCTATTTTCTTTTGTGGACGCTAGGCCTACCCACACAAGTGAGGTACCATTTTGATTGGGAGACTTGGGGGGACGCTGGGTGGAATGACATTTGTGGCTCATCTCAGATTCCAGAACTTTCTGTCACCGAAATGTGAGGAAAAAGTGTTTTTTTTTGCCAAATTGTGAGGTTTGCAAAGGATTCCGGGTAACAGAACCTGGTCTAAGCCCCACAAGTCACCCCATCTTGGATTCCCCTGGGTGTCTAGTTTTCAAAAATTCGCTGGTTTGCTAGGTTTCCTTAGGTGTCAGCTGAGCTAGAGGCCAAAATCCACAGGTAGGCACTTTGCAAAAAACACCTCTGTTTTCTGTGAAAAAATGTGATGTGTCCACGTTGTGTTTTGGGCCATTTCCTTTCGTGGGCGCTAGGCCTACCCACACAAGTGAGGTACCATTTTTATTGGGAGACTTGGGGGAACGCTGGGTGGAAGGAAAGTTGTGGTTCCTCTCAGATTCCAGAACTTTCTGTCACCGAAATGTGAGGAAAAAGTGTTTTTTTCCGCCAAATTGTGAGGTTTGCAAAGGATTCCAGGTAACAGAAGCTGATCAGAGCCCCACAAGTCACCACATCTTGGATTCCCCTAAGTGTCTAGTTTTCAAAAATGCGCTGGTTTGCTAGGTTTCCCCAGGTGCAGGCTCTGCTAGAGGCCTAAATCCACAGGTAGGCACTTTGTTAAAAACACCTCTGTTTTCTATGAAAAAATGTGAGGTGTCCACGTTGTGTTTTGGGCCATTTCCTTTCGTGGGCGCTAGGCCTACCCACACAAGTGAGGTACCATTTTTATTGGGAGACTTGGGGGAACGCTGGGTGGAAGGAAAGTTGTGGTTCCTCTCAGATTCCAGAACTTTCTGTCACCGAAATGTGAGGAAAAAGTGTTTTTTTCACCAAATTGTGAGGTTTGCAAAGGATTCTGGGTAACAGAACTGATCAGAGCCCCACAAGTCACCACATCTTGGATTCTCCTACGTGTCTAGTTTTAAAAAATGCGCTGGTTTGCTAGGTTTCCCCAGTTGCCGGCTTAGCTAGAGGCCAAAATCCACAGGTAGGCACTTAGTTAAAAACACCTCTGTTTTCTGTGAAAAAATGTGAGGTGTCCACGTTGTGTTTTGGGCTATTTTCTTTTGTGGGCGCTAGGCCTACCCACACAACTGAGGTACCATTTTTATTGGGAGACTTGGGGGGACGCTTGGTGGAAGGAAATTTGTGGCTCCTCTCAGATTCCAGAACTTTCTGTCACCGAAATGTGAGGAAAAGGTGTTTTTTTCGCCAAATTGTGAGGTTTGCAAAGGATTCTGGGTAACAGAACTGATCAGAGCCCCACAAGTCACCCCATCTTGGATTCCCCTACGTGTCTAGTTTTAAAAAATGCGCTGGTTTGCTAGGTTTCCCCATTTGCTGGCTTAGCTAGAGGCCAAAATCCACAGGTAGGCACTTTGTTAAAAACACCTCTGTTTTCTGTGAAAAAATGTGAGGTGTCCACGTTGTGTTTTGGGCTATTTTCATTTGTGGGCGCTAGGCCTACCCACACAACTGAGGTACCATTTTTATTGGGAGACTTGTGGGGACGCTGGGTGGAAGGAAATTTGTGGCTCCTCTCAGATTCCAGAACTTTCTGTCACCGAAATGTGAGGAAAAAGTGTTTTTTTTGCCAGATTGTGAGGTTTGCAAAGGTTTCCGGGTAACAGAAGCTGATCAGAGCCCTACAAGTCACCTCATCTTGGATTCCCATAGGTGTCTAGTTTTAAAAAATGCACTGGTTTGCTAGGTTTCCGCAGGTGCCAGCTGTGCTAGAGGCCAAAATCCACAGGGAGGCACTTTGTTAAAAACACCTCTGTTTTCTGTGAAAAAATGTGATGTGTCCACGTTGTGTTTTGGGCCATTTCCTTTCTTGGGCGCTAGGCCTAACCACACAAGTGAGGTACCATTTTTATTGGGAGACTTGGGGGAACGCTGGGTGGAAGGAAAGTTGTGGTTCCTCTCAGATTCCAGAACTTTCTGTCACCGAAATGTGACAAAAAAGTGGTTTTTTTCTCCAAATTTTGAGGTTTGCAAAAGATTCTCGGTAACAGAACCTGGTCAGAGCCCACAAGTCACCCCATCTTGGATTCCCCTGTGTGTCTAGTTTTCAAAAATTCGCTGGTTTGCTAGGTTTCCCTAGGTGTCAGCTGAGCTAGAGGCCAAAATCCACAGGTAGGCACTTTGCAAAAAACACCTCTGTTTTCTGTGAAAAAATGTGATGTGTCCACGTTGTGTTTTGGGCCATTTCCTTTCGTGGGCGCTAGGCCTACCCACACAAGTGAGGTACCATTTTTATTGAGAGACTTGGGGGAACGCTGGGTGGAAGGAAACTTGTGGTTCCTCTCAGATTCCACAAATTTCGGTCACCGGAAATGTGAGAAAAAGTGTTTTTTTTCCACCAAATTGTGAGGTTTGCAATGGATTCCAGGTAACAGAAGCTGATCAGAGCCCCACAAGTCACCACATCTTGGATTCCCCAAAGTGTCTAGTTTTCAAAAATGCGCTGGTTTGCTAGGTTTCCCCAGGTGCAGGCTGTGCTGGAGGCCAAAATCCACAGGTAGGCACTTTGTTAAAAACACCTCTGTTTTCTGTGAAAAAATGTGAGGTGTCCACGTTATGTTTTGGGCTATTTTCTTTTGTGGGCGCTAGGCCTACCCACACAACTGAGGTACCATTTTTATTGGGAGACTTGGGGGGACGCTGGGTGGAAGGAAATTTGTGGCTCCTCTCAGATTCCAGAACTTTCTGTCACCGAAATGTGAGGAAAAAGTGTTTTTTTTTGCCAAATTGTGAGGTTTGCAAAGGATTCCGGGTAACAGAAGCTGATCAGAGCCCTACAAGTCACCCCATCTTGGATTCTCCTGGGTGTCTAGTTTTCAAAAATTTGCTGGTTTGCTAGGTTTCCCTAGGTGTCGACTGAGCTAGAGGCCAAAATCCACAGGTAGACACTTTCCAAAAAACACCTCTGTTTTCTGTGAAAAAATGTGATGTGTCCACGTTGTGTTTTGGGCTATTTTCTTTTGTGGACGCTAGGCCTACCCACACAAGTGAGGTACCATTTTTATTGGGAGACTTGGGGGGACGCTGGGTGGAAGGACATTTGTGGCTCATCTCAGATTCCAGAACTTTCTGTCACCGAAATGTGAGGAAAAAGTGTTTTTTTTTGCCAAATTGTGAGGTTTGCAAAGGATTCCGGGTAACAGAAGCTGATCAGAGCCCTACAAGTCACCGCATCTTGGATTCCCCTCGGTGTCCAGTTTTCAAAAATGCGCAGGTTTGCTAGGTTTCCCCAGGTGCCGGCTGTGCTAGAGGCCAAAATCCACAGGGAGGCACTTTGTTAAAAACACCTCTGTTTTCTGTGAAAAATTATGATGTGTCCACGTTGTGTTTTGGGCCATTTCCTTTCGTGGGCGCTAGGCCTACCCACACAAGTGAGGTACCATTTTTATTGGGAGACTTGGGGGGATGCTGGGTGGAAGGAAATTTGTGGCTCCTCTCAGATTCCAGAACCTTCTGTCACTAAAATGTGAATAAAAGTGTTTTTTTGGCCAAATTTTGAGGTTTGCAAAGGATTCTGGGTAACAGAACCTGGCCAGAGGCCCACAAGTCACCCCATCTTGGATTCCCCTGTGTGTCTAGCTTTCAAAAATTTGCTGGTTTGATAGGTTTCCCTAGGTGTCAGCTGAGCTAGAGGCCAAAATCCACAGGTAGGCACTTTGCAAAAAACACCTCTGTTTTCTGTGAAAAAATGTGATGTGTCCACGTTGTGTTTTGGGCCATTTCCTTTCGTGGGCGCTAGGCCTACCCACACAAGTGAGGTACCATTTTTATTGAGAGACTTGGGGGAACGCTGGGTGGAAGGAAACTTGTGGTTCCTCTCAGATTCCAGAAATTTCTGTCACCGAAATGTGAGGAAAAAGTGTTTTTTTTCCGCCAAATTGTGAGGTTTGCAAAGGATTCCAGGTAACAGAAGCTGATCAGAGCCCCACAAGTCACCACATCTTGGATTCCCCTAAGTGTCTAGTTTTCAAAAATGCGATGGTTTGCTAGGTTTCCCCAGGTGCAGGCTGTGCTAGAGGCCTAAATCCACAGGTAGGCACTTTGTTAAAAACACCTCTGTTTTCTGTGAAAAAATGTGAGGTGTCCACGTTGTGTTTTGGGCTATTTTCTTTTGTGGGCGCTAGGCCTACCCACACAACTGAGGTACCATTTTTATTGGGAGACTTGGGGGGACGCTGGGTGGAAGGAAATTTGAGGCTCCTCTCAGATTCCAGAACTTTCTGTCACCGAAATGTGAGGAAAAAGTGTTTTTTTCACCAAATTGTGAGGTTTCCAAAGGATTCTGGGTAACAGAACCTGTGTCTGAGCCCCACAAATCACCCCATCTTGGATTCCCCTAGGTGTCTAGTTTTCCAAAATGCACTGGTTTGCTAGGTGTCCCCAGGTGCCGGCTGAGCTAGAGGCCAAAATCCACAGGTAGGCACTTTGTAAAAAATACCTCTGTTTTCTGTGAAAAAATGTGATGTATCCACGTTGTGTTTTGGGCCATTTCCTTTCGTGGGCGCTAGGCCTACCCACACAAGTGAGGTACCATTTTTATCGGGAGACTTGGGGGAACGCCCAGTGGAAGGAAAGTTGTGGCTCCTCTCAGATTCCAGAACTTTCTGTCACCGAAATGTGAGGAAAAAGTGTTTTTTTCGCCAAATTGTGAGGTTTGCAAAGGATTCTGGGTAACAGAACTGATCAGAGCCCCACAAGTCACCACATCTTGGATTCCCCTACGTGTCTAGTTTTAAAAAATGCGCTGGTTTGCTAGGTTTCCCCAGTTGCCGGCTTAGCTAGAGGCCAAAATCCACAGGTAGGCACTTTGTTAAAAACACCTCTGTTTTCTGTGAAAAAATGTGAGGTGTCCACGTTGTGTTTTGGGCTATTTTCTTTTGTGGGCGCTAGGCCTACCCACACAACTGAGGTACCATTTTTATTGGGAGACTTGGGGGGACGCTGGGTAGAAGGACATTTGTGGCTCATCTCAGATTCCAGAACTTTCTGTCACCGAAATGTGAGGAAAAAGTGTTTTTTTTTGCCAAATTGTGAGGTTTGCAAAGGATTCCGGGTAACAGAAGCTGATCAGAGCCCTACAAGTCACCCCATCTTGGATTCTCCTGGGTGTCTAGTTTTCAAAAATTTGCTGGTTTGCTAGGTTTCCCTAGGTGTCGACTGAGCTAGAGGCCAAAATCCACAGGTAGACACTTTCCAAAAAACACCTCTGTTTTCTGTGAAAAAATTTGATGTGTCCACGTTGTGTTTTGGGCTATTTTCTTTTGTGGACGCTAGGCCTACCCACACAAGTGAGGTACCATTTTTATTGGGAGACTTGGGGGGACGCTGGGTAGAAGGACATTTGTGGCTCATCTCAGATTCCAGAACTTTCTGTCACCGAAATGTGAGGAAAAAGTGTTTTTTTTTGCCAAATTGTGAGGTTTGCAAAGGATTCCGGGTAACAGAAGCTGATCAGAGCCCTACAAGTCACCGCATCTTGGATTCCCCTCGGTGTCTAGTTTTCAAAAATGCGCTGGTTTGCTAGGTTTCCCCAGGTGCCGGCTGTGCTAGAGGCCAAAATCCACAGGGAGGCACTTTGTTAAAAACACCTCTGTTTTCTGTGAAAAATTATGATGTGTCCACGTTGTGTTTTGGGCCATTTCCTTTCGTGGGCGATAGGCCTACCCACACAAGTGAGGTACCATTTTTATTGGGAGACTTGGGGGGATGCTGGGTGGAAGGAAATGTGTGGCTCCTCTCAGATTCCAGAACCTTCTGTCACTAAAATGTGAATAAAAGTGTTTTTTTGG